>NC_064761.1:28266026-28568718 GCF_011397635.1 Epinephelus fuscoguttatus | reverse complement strand
ATTGCAATATAACAACACACAACACAAAACCAAGAAAGTCAAGAGAGTTGATTATTCATTTATTTTACTTTTTATGAAGGTTCTCTTGCTTCATGCACAGATACAGATCTTGCTAGCTAGATGCAGCCAGATTAAATGTGTGTTTTCCATGCAGGGATACAGCAGGACAGGAGAGGTTCAGGACCATCACGACAGCCTACTACAGAGGAGCAATGGTGAGTTGCATTTTGCATCTTAACAACTCGTGCAATAGTGTAGATAATTTGTGGGAACTGAAAGGGTGAAGTGGTGGTTTTCTCAGGGATCTGCACTGCAGCATCAACCTTATCCAGAGCCACACCCCACATTGTTGTTTTTGTTGTTATTTTATGCAGTGCAGTGTCATGGTATGTTTCATAGCCTCTCCTTTAGTTCAAGTCTAACTGGATGCCTGTGTTGGTGTATTTTACTTCAGGGACATAATTAATCATTGTTGCCTTTGTTGAAGTGTCATGCTTTTACTTGAAGCTGCAAAATCATGTGATCCGTCACTAATGAGGGGTGACATGGACTTCAGAAACTTAATTTCTACGTCTGTCTCTATGGATTAATGAGATTTGTTCAGGAATGATTTGATTGTCTGACTCCTCCATTGTTTGACATCTTTTCCTCCATGAACTCTGCAGGGCATCATGTTAGTGTATGACATTACCAATGAGAAGTCCTTTGACAACATCAAGAACTGGATACGGAATATAGAAGAGGTAAATGTTCTGCATTAGTGAGTGTGACTAGGTGTGTTTGCTTCTTCTGCAAATAGTGATATCTATCTGTTCTGTGTGCATGCGTGAGTGTGTTTTATTTTGGTTTGTATAAATCCAATGCATTTGATTGCTTATCACTTCCCTGTGTGTTCACCATGCCATTTATTTATCCTCCACAGCATGCCTCAGCAGATGTGGAAAGGATGGTCCTTGGGAACAAATGTGACGTCAATGACAAGCGACAGGTGTCCAAAGAAAGAGGAGAGAAGGTGGGATGATAAAGCTGTCGTATAAATCCACTGAGAACTTGATTAAATTGTACAATTGAGCCTCACTCTCTCGGGCTGCGTATCCACCAAACACTTGCGGTATAGAACCTTAGACCATGTACGTAACATGAACCAACATGCAGTTAAATTCTAGATCTCTATTGAGTACCCACCGCAGACTGTACTCTATAATGTAGATGAGGTTGTTGCCAGATGCTAAAAGACGTGTCTCCTCATCTGCGCCTCGCTGATGATTCACAGAATGGGGTTTGAGCGGTGACATTTTCAGAACAAAAAAGAATAGGCTGGAGTCTTTACAGCCTCTGTCGCAATCCATGGGATATTTAAAAAATTGCAGGTTAGTGGTTTGTGCATTGAGTTCTTGTTGAGCAAGAGTGACAATTCTCTCAACCAGTCAACAGACTGCAGTGTTTCTAGCTCCATCTTTTAGTATGGGATCAGTGTGCTAGGTACCTCAACAAAGGAGTGACAAAAAAAACGGACGGAAAGCAACAGTTCGGTTGATACAGTCCACAGATTTTAAGAATTCAAACAGAAAAATGTGAAACGAACTGAATGTAACAGAACCAGACTGGTGTAAACGAGGCTTTGGGTACATACTGTATTTAGTATTTTGGCTACTGACACTGATTCTGTCTCCGTTCTCCTCCTGTCAGCTGGCGCTGGAGTACGGTATCAAGTTCATGGAGACCAGTGCAAAGGCGAACATCAACGTCGAGAATGTGAGTTCACACTTATTCTGCGATTATTCATTTCACAGCTGAAGGAATTGTTACCAAAAGTTTGACCTTTTGTTGATTTTTGTCTGTTTATGTAGCTGGAGTCATAGAGTTGAGTGATTCACTGCACATGATGAAACACGATATCAGATTTTCACACAGCTATCGTGGCCATAAGAGTCACACTAACAATACTAACGCCGGTATGATGGAAAATTTAAAGAAAAAACAAAATAATGCTTTTTCTCAGATTCATCTTTACATTTGTTTATTTTGCATTTTGTCTCTTTTTTGGCAAATGAATTACACCATAACTGTAAAAAGTGTTCAAAAAGAGCAGTTACGTTTAATGGATATTGTGAAGGCAACTCGGTGGTGCTGGGGAAAGAGACAAAGAGAGATTGAAAGCATACAGAAATGATTTAAGAGGCTCTGGATATTTACACGATACTATCATATGTGTATGATTAACATGATATCAGTATTTGTTTTTTAAATATCAAGGTAATCATCAGTACTGGTACATCAGGACACCCTTAGATGAAATATGAATCTATTTTTTAAGAGCATTTTCTTTGGCTTTTTCTGCCTTTCATTAGATAGGATAGACTAAGCGTGGAAGGGTGAAAGACAGGGGAGGGCATGCAGCAAAGTGCCACAGGCTGGACTCGAGGCAGCGGCCACTGCAGTAAGACAGGGGTCTGTTACACAACCACTATGCACTCAAAACTGTGTATGACAATATTAGTCATAAATAGATGGATACAGAGGTGCCCAGTGGCTCAGTGGGTAGAGCAGGCACCCCTGTGTTTATCTACATTTGATAAAACTTGTACAGTTTTGAGTGCATAGAGGTTGTAGACCATAAAACCAGAATATAGTAGGAGACCTTAATACACTATCAGTGTGGAGAAATGTATCTGTCTATGATGCTTATTGTTTTCTTTTAATGGATCCCCATTAACTGAACTGACTCATGAAATGAAACTGTTAAATGTCATGCATAATTACATCGCAACCACATAATCTGTTTACTGCAAACCCACAGATTGTGTGTTAATCGTGTGCAGTGTTTGCTTAATACGTCCAAGTAGTCATGACTAAGGTTGTTTTGTTGCCGTAATTTAAACCCACAGTTTTCCACATCCAAACCCATTCGTCCCACCCAGAGTAATGCCATTATTTTTGTTAATATAATTTCAGTTATTTAATTTGTTTAACCTGTTTTTGTCTGCAGGCCTTCCTAACCCTCGCCAGAGACATCAAAGCAAAAATGGACAAGAAGCTGGTAAGAATGTTGAGAGTGTGTGGTATCTGTGTCGTGTTCTGGTGCTTTTGTTCTCATATGTGAACGCGCTCTCTCATCTGTGTGTATTTTAGGAGGGCAACAACCCGCAGGGCAGCAATCAAGGAGTAAAGATTACAGAACAACCCAAGAAGAGCAGTTTCTTCCGCTGCACGCTCCTGTGAGGAGACGGGAAGCGTTGGCATCCACCATCGCCTTAACTGTGTCCCCCACTGGACAGAACTGGACAGAGCACACTCTTATCTTCTCTTTTATTTTTTTCTTCACTCATCTTCCTCCTCCTCCTCCTCCTCCTCGTTCTCTTGGTTAGGAAAAACAAATTGCTCTCTTGGTTCCCTCGACAACTGTGAATCTAACTACTGTGGCCTCTTAGATGCTAAATTGGACTTCTTTTTTTACAGTTGCTCATCAGATTGACGATTCCAACATGATTCCTTAGATTTTATTGACTTTTAAAGACGATAAAACCATCACTTTTCACAATAATGTCTGATTATCAGATAGTTTGTTTCATCTGTTGTCAGTGTCACATGGTGAAGTCTTATTTGTTCGATCTGTATCACCAAAACTAGCCTAAATTATATATCCAGAAAAGGCTTCACAGTCCAATGGGCTTCCTAATTTCTGTCAAATAATGTATGTATCCAAGGTGATGAGAGTACAAACTATCATACCACATTTGTGGCCTAGACTTTTACATATCCACATTAGGTAACCGTGACATGTAAATATGTATCACTGATTACGATCCATATGAAACAGTAGTGCCAGTGCATTTTACTCATCATATCAACATTTGGGGTTTACATGTCCCCTGTCCACCTTTTCTACTTGTGTCTTCCTGTTGATTTCCTAGGCTGAAACATTCCTCTTGTGAACACTTTAATGTGCAATGTAATGAAGTGTATGTGGGGCCCAGATTTAGCCTATCTTAAGTATTCACGTGGTCGCAGTAAGACTGGGTTCTTGACTAAGTATGCTTGTTTGAAGGGCACTTGGATTCCTTTTGTAGCCGCTCACCTCATCATTATTTTGGTATTGCGATTTGTTTGGTGATTGGTGTGAGGTTTATTTGATGCACTTCGACTGGTGGACTAGCAATACCTGACCCTGACACCTGGAGGCAATATGGTTACACAGCGGGGGCACAGAAGGAACCGCAGCGATGATGAAATCGTTGTATGCATTCATACTTCTTCCTGTTGTCAGTTCCAATGGGGGAACATGTACATGTACAACTGTTTTCTGGGCCTTGGATAGGGGCTGTGCTGTAGCAGTATTTATGGAGTGAAACAAAACATAGCACCAAAATGACAAAGTGCCCTTTTTATGTTCTTATTGATTATTATGCACTTTTTTCTCCTTTTTGTTCTTTCTGTAAAAAAACAAACAAAAAAGTTCTTAACATTTGTTGACTGTTGCAAGTCTTAACTGAAAGCAAAGAATATTCATGCACACGTTTTCCATTGTACCTTGTCTGGGCTTCCTAAAAACATCTGAGCACTGAAACCTCGTCTTGAGAGAAAATACACAGAAGGCCTTTGATTTAAAGATGTTTTTCCCTCATTACAACATTCCTACTAACGGACATTTCACTTTTCTAGCTTTGTTTTGCATTTCCATTGATGCTTTTGGGAACCCCAGATGCACCCACCTTGTTCCCTCCCCTCCTCCTCCTCTCCAGATATTCTACATCTTGTTTTGGCCCAGCATCATGGCCACCTGAACTATGCATTCTGGGTGCGTAGGAAACCTCAAAAAGCTTTGCACATTTGACTTGACAAGCTTTATTTGAGATTAGAAATGTGCAAAGGATCCTTGCTGTTTTATTTTCTGCTGTCACTCTAAATTCTGCCGTATTTGCTCGGTTGAGCCATTCAGGCGTGAGCATAGGAAATTGATGATGAAAATCACAAGTGAGAGCAAATCATTTCTAGCGGTGCTAAAGAGTTATTGAACATGTAACTGCGTAACCTGTGGATTTAAATCATTGTTGTTAACATGGTTGGACTTGTGGCACAATTTTGGTTTAACTGGCTCTCACAGATCAAATTAATTGCTTGATTAAAAAAAAAAAAATGCAGTTTGGCCTAAATGTCATCTGAACAATGAGCTGCTCAGTAGTTCTTTGAGTCGTGTGTAATCATCACCAGGTCTATGTTACCATATCTTTAGCATTCCCACCTGAATTTGGATTTCATCGCTGATCATTGATGCATTTCATCGGGGAATAAATTAAATAATTCAGCAGCTGTAAATAAAATCCTACAATGATTGTACTGAAGGTTCATAAATCTTATTGATCTACACATTTTGTAGATATGTGTTTTGATGATTTATTAAAAATGAGATTCTTAAAAAAAATGTTTCAGCTCGTTATATTTACACCTTTTTATTTTTTGGAGACCCATCAGTATGAGGAAGAGTATTTTATGTGTTTTGTTTAGATTTGGTATTTGAATTTTACTTGTAATAAAAAAGAAATGTAAAAAAACTGGTCACCCAAAACCCAGTTTATAAACACATGAAAAAAATTTTCAAAGAAGAACTTAATGAAGGATTACAAACTTTAATAAAGATATGGAAGATTAAACTTGACTTTGTAGGAAATAAGCTATAGGTGTATACAATTTCACAAAATTATTCTGAAGTTGGTTTGAAAAATAGTTAGACATGGGTGTAAGTGAAAAAAAATGTCCTGATAAGTTGAGTAATAAAATTATTCATAAGAAATGGATAAACATCATTTGATCATTTTACTCAATTTTACCCAAAGATTTATTTCCCATTAATCGGATTGACTTATGTGGCCTAAATTTTATTTTAATTTCATTTTGCGAATATTTGTATCAAATTAAACCTCATCAAACCTCCACAGGTCTGACTGTTGCCTGTTAATTAAGATACAGTTTACATTCATCTATGTTGCCACCTAGTTGTGCTGTGTCATTCTCTTTAACTGCACAATTGTATACTGTGATAAAGACTATGGAAGTCATTAAAAATTTCTCTATTATAAGAAGATTAACAGTCGAACTGAATGCTTTAACAGATGGGTCATGTTTCTCGACTTGGTCAGTGGCATTTTGTTAATTTTCTTTTAATTACAAGTATAATTTCTTGCTCTTAACTGGGTTTATATTTCATTTTTAAGATAATTTTGTACAAATGTATTGTCACATGCCTGAAGGAGTCATGTTTTGTCCTCCCCAGCTGCAGTTTTCTGTTGCACATGAATCTGCTACACCAGGGTTACTCAAGTTACTTTGCCTGGGGGCCACTTTTGCAAAAGGACAGGAGGCCAAGAGCAAGAGCCAGTCACAGCAACCACAGGTGTACGCAGGGGTGTTTCTAGAGTTTGAGGACATTCAGGGTTGAGCCAGTGTCTCTGTCCAACCTGGTCTCACTCTGATGCCGCCAAATACCTATGTTTGGTTTGTGGCTTGTCAACGTAAGACACTGTCGCACAGAGGCACCATTTAGCAGTGGTATATGAGACAACCCAGGTTGTGGCATTTGTTGATGCTAGAGGAAACTAAAATAGTATAAAGAGCAAGTAAGTTCCAAATGGGCAGGCAGGTCATTAAGGTGGATGGGTCAAACAAACTCTGGACTTTCACCTAGGAGCCAACTGTTTGTCTCCAGTGTGACACCAAAAGTCAATTGAAATGTTTCAATAACAATGTGGTGTGCTAGTATGTTGAGCATGCTGACGTATATCACATGACGTTATATTACACTAGTGACAAGTGTTCTTATTTTAAGCCAAACTACGATTCCTTTTTTAAAAACCTAGCCATGTGCTCTTGTTGCCCAAATCGAGTTCTTTTTACCTATTTTCTACGTTTATTTTGAGAAAGACTATTTTAACTAGTAGAAACTATATTTTCTGTTAAAACTGAAGTGATTTTTTGTTTTGTTTTTTTTTGTAAAGAAACAATAGATGTAATGACCGTAAATTGACATGCTGTCCCTGAACATCCAAAACTGATGCAGGAGGGGGACCTAGTGCTTCATATTCGATTGATAAGTATTAGTATTTGATGAGTTGCGAGTGAAAATGCATTGTCTCTGTCTGGGGATCTGGGGAGTCATCCCCTGGCACTTTTTTGATAAACAAACTAGAATTTGATGCTTTTTATGCACTCTGGCACCTTGTTTTCACTGAAGTACAAAAAAAATTCAGTTTCTTTTCATTATGAATTAGAAAATGGCTGGGAGGCCACTTGGGCCCTAATGGCGGGCTAGGTTATTTCTGCTCTGTGATGTGAATGTTGAATGCAGAGAAAAAGGAACGCTTACAGAAACTGAAACTGTTGAATGACTTGTGAAACTGTGTCTGCAGCTTCACTTTGTAACAGGACACACCTAATGCTGAAAACAGTTTCATTTGATGGAGAAGGTGGTGGAGTGTTTAAACTGTGACCTCTAAAGCATTAGCACTGGAGCTCATCACTTCCTCTTTGTGATGTGCCGCACTGGGGAGTCAATTCAGTAAGACTTTGACCTTTATTGAGTTCTTTTTTATCTAGACAATCAGCGTGTGGGAGGAAAAACTTCCCAGATCGGCTCTTTTGCTTGATCTGAAGCGGCTCTCCAGCATTAAGCTGCCAGGCCTTTTCACTGAATCACCCATTAAACAGTTAATATGTCACCAACAGTAACAAAACCAAAGACTGTGAATTTTATTTGTCAAGATAGTTCCTGTCTGTGAGAGCTTCCTCTCTGACAAGAAAAGCAGACGGAAGTCAGAGAAACCTTTGCACGCACATATGTTTGTGTACAATATTAGCATTGGCCAAGCAGCAGCTTTTTTATTATCTTTAAAAACCCACAAATATTATTTATGTAGTAGTTACATTGAACAGACAGTTTGTTAAGAGAGAAGAGTTCTATATGGTGGTTTTGCTGTGTCCATCCATCCATCCATTTTCATCCACTTATCTGGGGCCAGGCTGCGGGGCAGCAGGCCAAGAAAAGCACCCAAGACGTCCCTCTCTCCAGCAACGCTTTCCAGCTCCTCCTGGGTGACCCCAAGGCGTTCCCAGGCCAGAAGAGATATGTAATCTGTCCAACATGTTCTGGGTCTGCCCGAGGCCTCCTACCAGTGGACGTGCCTGGAACACCTCTAATGTGAGGCACCCAGGGGGCACCTGATCAGATGCCCGACTCCCACACGGAGAAAAATCATTTCGGCTGCTTGTGTTGCTGTGTTGCATATCATATTGTTATGGAACCTGACTGACTAATCAGGATGCAGCAGAAGCTTAAAGGTTAGAGCCCTACCCTCATTTCCACTGCTGAGGTGCCCTTGAGCATAAAAAAGTACAGGATGGGTGGCCTCAGTGAAAAGCTTTTTGATGAAATAAAGGTTTTAGGAAGTCCACACAATCACAAAATCTCCCACAATGAATAAAAAGTACAGCAAAGTAAGGATTCAATAGCATTAAACTGCACAGGTGTCCATGGTGATGTGTGCATTTCTACATCTGTCAGACAATTAAAAAAGGTGTATTTGCAGCACGGGGGGTGAGATCAATCATTTCTCTTTATATATGTGTACTTCCCACACTGTCATAAACTTGTGGCACTGGAGTAAAGCTGGACAGCTTGTAAACATTAAGTTACCTGATCTTATTGAACCTAACCTCTCATGTGGCCTCCCACCTGAGTCACTGATACTACAAATGTAACGTTATACAACAGCTGAAGAGGGCAGGACTGAAGCCTCTCATTTCATCTGAGCTGGCTCCTCTGATAGATCACAATGTTCACTTGAACCTGTTTCATACTGTACACATGTGAGTTTATGGTGCACTTATGAATGTGGGCTACATTCCTTTGGAATCCAAACAGGCTGTCACATTACAGATGACTTTTAATCTTCTATCTAACCATACAAAGGACCATTGGATCATTTGTTACCCACAGTTTATAGCCTATATGACAATGTATTTTTCTTATTTGGTGACAGTGTGTAGTGCTCTTTTAAAATGTTACACAGCTACTTAGCTAGAGGTGAGTTTTGCCTCCGCCCACAGACAGGTGTAGTCAGCTGTGTGAGATCTGCTGTGTCATTTTATCGCGGAGCTGCCGGACAAGGTGAGTCACCTTTGCTGTGTGTGGAATTTAGAAATCTCTTTGTTTTATTTTGAAAACTAGTATCATTTTCAATTATGTGAGCATTTAAACTACAAATTTAAGATGCATTAATTAATCCAAATTAAAGCGGGTCTGCTTTCTTAAACAGTTAAACATTATTACAAGTAAAACTGAGGAAAGTAGTGACAATATCCTGTCTAAGCTACATTTTGTTTGTTCAAGTATCTTATTTTTGGGTTTACCATGTTGTATATGACACACTTGCAGGTCTCTATCCTCTGTGAATTCCCCAACAGACCCAACAGAGGATTAAATGAGCTGCGTCCCAGGACGATGGATTGGAGTCAGTCGACACAAGCACAGCGTGATGCTTTCATCTGGTTCACAGAGTCCCAGCTGCGGCTCGTGATCAGGAATGGTGTTGTCCCAGAGTGGTTTCATGGGATCATCTCCAGGAAGTAAGTTGTCGAAGTCTATCGCGGTCCGCCATCTCCTCCGCGGGGAGGAATGTGGAAAGCCATGTTTTAAAAATCCTACAAGGAAGCTTCTAACCCCAAAATAATCCTGTGCTATATCCTACTTAGGCTCCATTTTTTCCAAAATAAAAGAGAAAAACTACACCACTGCATCGTTTACCTCCAGGTTTGCAATATTAAATATGAGGACAAAACATTGGTTATTATACAAGTTTACTTATGATGCACTTTAGTCACAGATTTGTCAGTGACGCAGCCTCTCGAGCACAGACTTTACCCTGGTAATATTTAAACAGATTTCTGCTTCAAATAAATTCTTTGCTTTCTCCACTCCCAGTGTACACATCCACAACTTTGCATAACGGATGATATATGTGCATTACTATTAGGCATGGTGTAGTCCATCAGTTTACTTTACTGACCTGACTACAATGCCCTGTATTTATTAGACCATTCTTTTATTAATGGAAAGTTCATGCATGGGAAGAACATTTTATTATGTGTTGAAAGCTGCAAACTGATCCCAGCTCTTGTTCACATGCGATGCCACCCCATCCCATAAAACTGCCAGATCATTTACAGATTACAGTGCATGTATGAAAGGACTTTTTTGTTCTGTGCGTGCTCACTATTTGTGCAGGATGGCAGAGGAACTGCTGATGTCCAAGCCCCCTGGCTACTTCCTCATCCGAATCAGTGAGAGCAGGATTGGCTACACTCTCTCATACCGGTGAGTGTTTGCATTTTAAAGGAGCTTTATTGTACAGTTTACACTCACACACTCGGTCCAAGAGTCCAAAGACCTGTTCTCTTTACTCCTCTTGACATATTTTTTGCTTTCTGTCCCCTTTGCCCTCAGTGCTGAGGACCGCTGCAGACATTTCATGATCGATGTGTTGGAGGATGGCCAATATATCATAGTAGGGGAGGACAGGCGTCACCGGGTTCTGCAGGACCTGGTGGACTTTCACCGTAGGAATCCCATCATGCCTTTCAGTGAGGTGCTGACTGTTGCGTGTGGGCAGGTGAGGGAATGTTTTATTATCATACCTGCAAACAGGTGCCTTGACTTAACAGTTCTTCCATACATCATAGATTTGTTGGTTATTGTATTGACAATGTAAATGTAACTGTGCAAATTTGAGTAGAGCACCAGGCCTACGTGCATGTATTCAGTTAAACCTGAGTCATCTTTACAACCCAAAACCACAATATTTGTTTATGTGCCTGCCACCTGTGCACCATGCAAACAAGAACACAATCATAATTTCCTCTGTTTCTCTTTCTGTCTGTGTTTCATCCCACTGAAGGCCTCAGGTGGCAAGACCGACTACGCAGAGCTGCTGTTTCCCCAGAGACATCTGAATCCCAACACAAGCTGGCTACCGAACGTCCCCCTGCATCCCAGCATAAGTCACCCACCATCAGAGGAAGATATCCCACCTGCTCTTCCTTATCGGCCAAATAACTTGAGGAACTCTGCATTCCCGTCTGCAAACAGACTTTACCCTAGTTTGGAGGAGGAATTTCCACACATCACCATCCCTCTCCCTGCCACGGTGATGATGATGATCTTCGTAGATTGTCTTAGATGTTGTCTAGTGCTAACCCTAACCCTTAAAATAAAGGATATCTAAATGTTGCCTGCGATCAACGTGAGACTCAAGACATTTCAAAGGTGTTAGTCAAATCACCCTCCCATTCATAACAAGATGTTGGTGATGGGGTCCTATACGAACACATGATTTTCTCCCAACTTTGAACAGTTTAGTTGTTTCCCATGAGAGATTTCCATGTGCCCATTTTTGGGCAGTAATCTGAAACAAGCAAACCATAAATCCAATTTGGATGTCAGTTGTGGGGGCTTATTCCTTACATTGCCAGGTCACTGTCATCTGATCGTAACACACCCACACAGCCCTGATGAAGCAGATTGATTTTTGACTGTTAATATGTTGTCATGGTTACTTAATTGTTTTAGCGATAAACTTAAAGCTGGGCATATCAATGTTTGGTCATGGACCTTTCAAGTCCAGTTGTTGACAAGTTCTGCCTTTTACATGCATCGTCTTCTTTTAAAATACACTTCCGTTTTCGTACCCTTTACATACAGCCTCTTTTAGAATAAACGCACTACATCGTTACAACAATGCAATTGCCGTTTTTTTTCCTCCAACTACTAACGCATGTGATTGGGTTCATGATAAAAGGAACAGGGTTTGGCTTTATGATCTTGCGGGACGTGAACACCGCTCTCCCAGGTGAACGTTGGTGTTTGTTGGACCCATCCTCCACCACTCCCGCCCACCCTAGACCTGTCAGTCTCGTCCCGCCACGTTTCCCCCTGATGCTGCCGAGCACAGTTAAACTATAACGGCGACCGGCTGGGTATAATGCTGACGTTAAAGGATGGCTTTTTTCGTCAGTGTTTGACGCCACAAGTCAGTGCCCAAGTGCCGGATTTCGACGACTTTGAAGTGTCTCTGTTTATCAGACCGCAAATGAGACAAGAATTAGCGAGCTAGCCACCCCACGGTCCCTCTGCCTCGTTCCCCGCCACTGTGGACTACTTCCCCGGAAGATGACTATAGCAGCTCGAATTTGGCCAGTGTAAATTCTCCAGTCCCGGGTGTCACGTCGGGTTGGTGTCCAGCGGCAGCACTAGATTTGACCTATTAGCTGATTTGCCAGGTAGTCAGGGCTGTTTGGTGCCCTGGATCTGACTGGATTCAGGTTGCTGCGGCCACTGACTGAGGGTCCGTCTCAATAGCTGCAATCAGCTCTCTTCCTGGTGATGTGGTCTGTAGTGGTGGGGAGCGAGGCAGAGGATACACTGTGATTCGAGGCTCTAGTTGATGTTAGCTACATAAACATGAACTTGAAGCCGCAGCTATGAGGCTTTGGCTCCAGTTAGCAGAAGCCTAAATTATTAGCAACATTTACTCTCTGAGTCTGTCTTCCTTTTTTGGGTCGCTTTGCAGTGTAGGCAGATGTAACAAATGCTGGAATAGCAACTCATCTGCAGGAGTATCCACCACTGAATAAGGCCAAAGGGACATGCTCGCACATCTGCATTTGTAGAACAGCCAATAGGAACCTCGTCTCTCTGAAATGACCCGTGATTGACCAAAGTCTCTTATCGTGGACTAGATTTTCTAAGCCTCAAAACAGAGCCAAGACAAGCTGCAATTGAATTACAATATGCTCACAGTTTATTACGGGATTTTTGCCCAGTGCCACCAAAATTAAATTCCGCACCCCAGCTTTAAGATTTGAAACCACATTTTCAGAGGCTTAACATTAAAATGTAAATGTTTTTTAAAACAAATTTCTCTGCTGTATGTTTCATGTTCATCTCCAGCCTGTGCCAAAACCGAGACATTTGGCCATCAATCTTCCATCCAACCAGCCTCCTGAGGTCCCTGCTCGGACCCCTTTACCTCCACTGAAGCAGAACCAGGCTTGTATCAGGACAGTCTCTGCACCTGAGAGCGCCGCCACAGCCTCACCCTCACCCTCACCCACAACCACTGAGCACCCACTCAGCGCCAACCTCCAGCCTGCAAAGAACCAGGAATGCAAGCTGTCAGTCGTCTCCAACCTGAAGAACTTCAAGAAGAAATTCCAAAAGAAGAACAACACGCCGCAGGAGGCAACTGAGAATGAGTACCACGAGATCGCAGAGGAGCACACCTTCAGTGCTCCACCATTTACCTACACTTGCGCTGTGATTGAAGGAGGAGGGTTACCTCAGGAGTATCTGCCACCTCCACCTTTTGCTCCAGGCCACTGACACATGACTGCTCCCTTGGAAAAATAATGCATAGATGGATTCAACCCCATGTGGGTGGAGGACAGAAGCAAGAAAAAGGAGCAATAGTCTGCACACTGAAGTTGAACTCTTACAAATAATGCATCATTTCAACCTTCATAGGTTAAACTGCTGTTTGTACGTGACTGTGATTACTGCCACTTTTGAGCGCTTTATCTCTTATTTATTTGCTGGTTTATTCAACAGAGACACTACAGATAAATATTGTTACATGAGGAGTAATGCAACAAATGTATTTAACATACCCGTCTCCCTAATGCTAATGCTAATTACTAGCCTCTTCTTTGGCTTTTAAATTTCAGTGAATTGTTTATACATGCCTCTGTTGCTGTCATGTCTAACAAAAGTATGAAAGGGCAGCAGGAGGAAGTTAATGCAAAAGGACTGCTTTGAATACAGGTCTGGTGCAGATCTGTTATCAGCAACATGACAGGGAAGCTGGAAAATGCAGACACAGGTCAAACTTGTTTTACAGGTAGGAACATACAGGTGGGTCAAATTCACTTTTACATAGCGTCTTTACGTGGAATTCAAGGTATTTACCCAGAGACATTTCATTTTTACTGCCAGTGACTGTCAGACCCTTGTTTTTAATGTGATTATGAAGCATCTAGACCATGTGATCTGAATATTTTACAAATACTTTTACTACTATGCCTATGCAAAGCATCTTATTTTGTTACGTAATGGAGTAAATAAATGACCTTTAATAAATGCTATATTTGTATTTGTTTCCAAGGCTGTTACAGCTGTTCTACGAGCTTTTGTTTCATGGCACATAATTAATATTACTCTACTGTCTGATGATTAAACAAGAATGTGATTTTGACCATGACCAATCGGGACACACCGGTTTGTTCACCCATACTGGAAATGAACATAATTTCTGCTTCTGCTCTGAGCACTTCCTCCTGTCTGTCCCCTCCTCTCCCTCCCACGCTTCACTTCTCACTCTGATCTTTGCATGTTATGGCTCCTGTGCTGGCCTGGTTACTCAGTGGTGGGTGCATGTCGTGCTGGTGTAATCACCTGGGTTTTAATTCCAATGAACATGTATGACATGCCAGTCCCTTTCTATCCTCAGACTATTCTGTCTTATTTTACTGTAAATGTTATTAGTAAGTGTTTAAAAACGTGCATTAAAAAGTGTTAATGCACGTTATAACTTGCTTGTCATTTTGCAATGATTTGATCAACTGTGTAGTCATTCAGTTACTTTTGATATTGTTGACCATGTAATTGGTTGTTAACTGTTTGGATTATGTAGTCAAAACAGTTCAGAGCTCTTCATACCAAACTAATAGAAAACATTTGTCTCATTATAGACTACCATCTAGTGGCCTGTAAACCACATCAGATGCTCAGAGAGCAGAGTGGTGGCCTTCAGTTCCTTTATGTTAAAACCACAATATAAAAGCATGCAATTTCAAGTCTGCTTTTAATTTTTCACTAAAGCCAATGCAGATATATTTTCATAATCTGATCAAAAAAAGGAAGTGGAGCTGAAACTTTAATGTTTGCTTCTGAATGTGGTGAAGTGTAAGTATAAGTCTAAGTATATAAAGTTTATAAAAGTATATAGATATCCTTGTTTGACATTGGGACTTTATTATCATCTTGTTTGAGGACACTGGGACTTAAATATTGTTTGCAATGTTTAATTTTTTATATTTATCGGGTCCTACTGATCCCAAATAGCTAAGAGAAATTAAAATGCATGCCAAACAAAAGTTCGGGTCTCAGGAGGATATAAAAGTATATAAATGGACTTAAGTAGGGCAGGCAACAAACACCTCAAATTGCACTGAAGTACAGTAAATGTCTCTAGTTATTTTCCACTGTTGTGCACTACAGTGTCCTACTTAAGACAAATTTCCTCTGACATTTTAGTTTAATAGAAGTAGTCCACTTGCTGCCAGGAATAAAACAAATACATAACTATATAATTTATTTAATTACATGTATTATGTCCTGGCAGAAAATATCTATGATTATCTACCATGTTTGATAAATAAAATCAAAATCACGAGTTACTAACTCAATATTATATAGCTATGTTGTAATATGAATGTTTTTTTAAAGGTCTTGTGTGTAGGATTTAGTGGCATCTTGCAAATGACATTACAGATTGCAACCAACTCAAACTTCTCCTATTTGCCAAGCATATGGAGAACTATGGAGGCCTAAGCAAAAGCGCACATGGCCATACCTAAAGCCAGTGTTTGGTTTGTCCATTCCGATCGTGGAAGAGAATCCACTGCCATATGCCATATGTAGATATCAACTTTCAGGTTATTTTCAGATGATTATATTATACCCTAAGATACACTTACTGTATCATCCTGAGACTTTTGATTGGTTAATTTCTCCTAGCTATTTGGGATCAGTAGGACCCAATAAGTATAAATAACTAAACATTGCAAACAATAATTAAGTCCTAACGTCTTCAAACGAGTACTTCTTAATTAACAATGTCTTAGCTTGTTCCTGTTGCTAAAATTGGTCAAATGTGTTGCCATATCAAACTACAAACATTATCAATCATAAATAAACGAGTTTCAACCATAAAATGTGATCAGGTTTTGGACATATGCAGCCAATCCCGACACAGACCGACTTGACTGCGATCTTGTTTTTACATGGATTTATGCATTGTGCTCTTACTACCACTAGATAGCACAAAAAAGGTGTCCACAAAGGAGGACAACAGGACTAAGGGTCTGTCCCAATACTCAAACTTTCCCACAAAGGGCTATGGTGTCCTAAACTTTAGGGAAGTGCTTTTCAGCCTTTAAAACCCCCACTTAATTAGAAGGGCCGTGCGATGCACACTTACGAACTCATCTGAGGGGAAGATTGAATTTCCCAGGATGCACTGCGAAAGTGGAAAATTTAAAAAAATAAATAAATAAAAAAATCAACATACCTGAAACAATTCGACCAGGAGAAGAAGGTGGCGAAGGCGTCTTCTATTTGCTGTGTTTCTTCTCTGTTGATTTGTTAAACGAAGAAGGATGAAGACAGCCAACTAAATAGGCAATAAAACCTCTGGAGCCACCATTTTGGAAATGAGTGCAAGAAGCCTATGTTGATGACAGGACATAGGTGAACACATCTGTTACGCTAATTTGCATGAAGTGGCGTCCCAATTCATAGGTAAAATTCCCTACCCCTCAACACTACCCCTTCATCGTTGAGGGGAATCTATCTGGCGAGTGCACTTGAAACCAAGGGGTAAGGTTAAGGGAAGAGAACTGGGATTAAGTTAAAGGAGCTATATGTAAGAAATCTAAAGCAAGTAGTCGTAAAATCATCCTAATATGTCACAGAGACTAAGGAATAATGTTCATATAACATACTGATCTCACCGACAACAATAGTACAGCCAGAATATTCGCATTTAAAAAAAAATTTTATGGTCCGCAAATCATGTTTATGTTTTGAATTTGTGTTTTGGCCTGTTGCGCCACCCACCGCTGTCTACCAGTCACGCAGTCAGTAGAGTCTCAGCATCAGTTACAGTTACGACTGAGCTACAGCAGCACGGCAAGCAGCATTAGCAGTGTCCCAGTACATAGCATTAGAAGCCGGCTCCCCCTCAGCTGTATCCCGACAGCAGCGTTAGCAGCAGAGAAGCTGGACTTGCTCAAACGGTCCGCTGGAAAACCGAAGATCAAGGACAGGGCGACGCATCCCTGCCACGCCGCCCACTGGCAAACAAATCAGTCTCCAGCGTGCCGCTGTCCAGCAACCTCGAATCTGTAGGTGAGGGAGGGGGCGGAGATGACTCGCAGCAGTATTTTGAATTTGAGTGCAGTAACCATTTTGGCCACATTCTTACATACAGCGCCTTTAAGTAGAATAAAGTAGAAGGTCAAGTTAACCCAAAATGGGATGTCCTCATATGAGGACACAGGGTCTCAGGATATTACATTCCATTTCTGCTGATATATTCCCCAAAATCCTACATGCCAGACCTTTGATTTATTTTTTTCTTATTATTTTTTTTTAAGTTATTTAACAATTTGGTTGTTTGTTTTTCTTTTCTTGGTGGCAATTGGCTTCCATACAAACTAGATTTATAATTCGGGAAAGTGCTTGCAGCTACATAGCTGTTCAGTTAACAATGTTTAGGCCTATGTAAAGCTGGCAACATCCAGAGTGTAACATGTGATTTATTTATTTATTTGTTGGTGTCGGGGAGATAAATTTTAATAATATTGTATCACTAACTGGTTAATAGTGTAAAATTAGTTAGGCTACTTACTCTCTTAATGCTCATATTACTGCAGATAATAGACTGTTTTTGTCTCATAAAGTCCAGAGGGGCTTTAAGACTTTAGCAGTGTGAGCATATCTGTCAGTGTATTTTGTAAAGTAGATGGACGGACTGTGCGGGGTCACACAGGAGGTCACTATTGGCAGCTCCTTTTAAGGCAAACACCCAGCCTTGTCTCGGGACACAGAGGGGTACCAACAATCCCTTGGAGAGTTTGATTTGCAGCGCATATCTTCACAGAATCAACGAGGGCGATGACCAACCGTTAAACACCGCCCTCCCTGGCTACTCCGTGCTACAAAACGCGCTGACCTGGCAGGATGGAGGGGCGAAGTGACGTAATCTGGGAAGCAATTGGTTTCCAGCCAGGGATCAGCCTGCTGTTACTTATGTAGTCATCTTGGAAGTTGTCCCGCTGTCGAGACCTTTTATTTCTGTGACTTCAACAACAACAATAGTTGAGCAACTTTCTACGTCTTTTTTAGGTTAAACATCGCAGAGAGAAAATGTCTTTCGTCCCGGGACAGCCGGTGACTGCTGTTGTGGTAAGTTCGGGAGTGGGGCTGGGTCCATTCAACGTTAACGTTACTCTATTGTTCGGCTTCTGGTCCGACGTTAACGGAAAACCGCATCAGGACCTAACTCTGAATTAACTCATGTTAGCTAGTCTTAACGCGCTCACGAACGCTAGCTGGCTTTATAACTGTAACATTACTTTATTTGTCTAGTTAGCTGAAGTGCTACACAACAAAGCTAACTAGCCGTCATCTCCGTGGTCAAACTAGCCGTTAAATTGGAGTGCACCCGTATTCTGACCCTTACGGTAAATGCATTGAAAGCGAGTGGACAGTGTTACAGACTTGATCCTAACAGCTTTCACACTTTCCAAAGGAAAGTATCGCAGTGATAAAGTTGTACTTGAAATAGAGGCTTAGAAAACTTAACGCTAGCAGGCATTATGCAATACATTTTATCAGATTGCGTCGGCTTTGTCTCGACAGGTCACTTCTCTTACAGATGGGCGTCAACGTCGGTGTGATCCAGTCTTCCTGGTTGATTTTAAGTGCAAACAAACTACATAAAGTACAGGTTTTTGCGGTGCCTTTAAGTGATGCACGAATACTCACAACTAGAAATAGATCTATATGATAATTCAGCCAAATAAGTCGTAAATATGACAGGGATAGCAGGAATTTTTCTAGGTCAGAGTTGTTAAAATGTCATGTGAGGGGTGGGGAGCAGGTAAGAGTTCAGGAAGCATGCAGGTAGCTTTTTACTCTTTGTGTGTCTTGGTGTGGCACCCAAATTATTATAACAGGGACTTTGAAGCTTGTATTTTATGGGTGTTTAAACTTTATAGCCACGTTGGCAAGAACTTGGATAAACAAAAATGGATGCAGCACTTTCTGAAAGTTTGGTAAAACTGAGTCAGTCTTTATAAATTTTAGTGATTTTAGAGCCGGCCGCCAAAGGATCCAATCCGGCCTACTAGATGGCAAGAAGTGCCAGGTTTCAGGAGCAAGTCAAACAATCTGTTGCCTACTTCACGATTCTGCTTCAGAGGCTTTCCCACCCTGTCCAGAATACAGCTCTCTGATATAACAATGAATACTTACTGTGGTCACGTTTAAAGATATTGAATATTGTGCAAAGTATTGTCAAATTAGCAGCTTGAGCTCAAGAGAATCTGTGTCAGAAATGTGTAGATACATGCACATGTAATGACAGTGAGAAGCAGACTGACTGAATGTGGAAAAACTGAGAAATACTGTTGATATTGCAATTATTTTTCTTAAAACATCTCAGGCTGTTAGTCTGTTTTATTATAGCCCTATTAATGCTGTACTTAAAGGCTGTAGGCATTTTAACAGTGCCCCCTCTCAGTCCTCTTGTTTCTTTTATACAAGTAGTACCCTATCTATATTCTGATGATTTGTTTGGGTGAGAGAATGATACAGCGTCCACCAGTCAGGCTGATAAACCTATTTTTACCAGGAGAGAGAAATGTGTTGTAGTGCCGGCAAGTCCCGACTGACTCAGTATTAACAAAGTTCCAGACTTCCTCTGACTTCATTGTATCAGCCACACCATTCAGTGAATGTCTGGTTATTCATCACCACACACACAGGCAGCCTTTGTGCTGAGGAGTGCTGTGAGGAGTGCTACTGTCAGACTCATCCATCCATCTGGTTTGTAAGCCTGCAGCTGCTTGTCAGTGTCAAGGGCAGGGCTAAGCTAATAAAGTCTCTGTTCGAGTGTGGACTTAAGTCACTGGGGAACAGCCTCCGAAACATGAAATATGAATGAGCGTGCATGCACATGTTAAATTAACACAAAAAGTTAAGTTAATTTTGCAGTTCTGGTTTAAGAGAGTTACCCAGAGTCACACTTCCCTGAAAAACATGTTATTTTTGTGCTTTTGAGACAAATAATTTGAGTTTGGGAGTGTTGGTTTTATGCCACTATCCACTGTTTTCCTGATCAGCAACTTGTCAGTATAAGATGTTATAAACTAATATTAAATGCGCATTGTGTGTCGGGGTTTTTGAATTAACTGAGTAATGCCTGATGAAGATGGATCTGATTTTCTTTTGTGTGTGCGTGTTCTCAAACAGCAACGAATTGAGATCAACAAATTGCGGCAGGGGGATAATTTGATCCTGGGCTTCAGCATCGGAGGAGGGATAGACCAGGACCCTGGACAGAACCCCTTCTCTGAGGACAAGACTGACAAAGTAAGTCTATATTTGTGTGTGTACATCAGCTCTTTACCTACTATAACTGCATGTAGTACATGGTACAACCAGGGCTGTACCATCGACAAAATTACTATTTCTGTAGCTATCGAGACATCGCTAAAAGTGTAATTCTCAGTGATTTTGGATTTGTTATCCATAGTTGGGGAATCAAAAATGCAATAGTGCCATCTGTAAAAATAGTAACACAGATGATAAGTAGTGAAATGCTGCCCAGTCCTACAGACAACAAAGTACAGATAATAATGAGACAGCAGTCAAGGTGACTCCATGATGTGACTCTTCAGGTTTTCCCCAGGGTTTCAGGGGAGCACAAAGCTACCAGTCGATTTATAGCATAGCACCATAGCTCCCTACCTGACTTTTCCCCTGTTCCTTATCACGTCTCTGTCCTGTTGAAGCACAGTGGTGCTAGAGCAGCACTCTAGTGAGCTCTAAATGAACGACATGTCTGAACACATTACCTGTAGCCTCAGGTGGGAACAAACCAAACTCCTATAGCTGATGTCATGGAAAGGAATACACAAAGATGTGTCATACCTGCTGACTATACTGTATGTGCAGTGTGAGCTTTATACAGTGAGATAGAAATGTACCACAGATACCGTGTAAGAGAGGAATAATAATTTTAGATATCAGCCTCTACCTTTTGACCTTTTAAGCTTTCGTTTAGATATTCCTGATGTGTTTATGAGCATTATTGAAATGCTCCTACAGAGCTGTGTGGATGCCCTTATCTCATCTATACTGCTTAACAGGTATACTTAAAGGAACAATAGGCTTCTGTCTTGTTTTCTTTAACTCCCAGTGCTGATAATTAAATATTAGTATCAATCATTCAATCAGTCACTTTATTTATATAGCATTTTCTTACAAACAGAATGCAACACAGAGTGCTTCACACAATAAAAACAAGGCAGGATAAAAACTCAAAATAGAAAACAATTTTTAATCAGTCAGGAAATAAGTAAATAAGTAAGTAACTAAATAGAAGAATGTGCCAGCTAGAAAAACAGATTAATAAAATAAATAAATAGATAAATACACAATATTGATAAATACAAAAAAGACATTAAGTTCAATTAAAAGCCAGGCTGAAAAGGTAGGTCTTGAGTTTGCTTTTAAAAACATAAACACTCTCTGTGGCCCTCAGGTCTTCAGGCAGGCAAAAAAACAAATCTGATAAGTAGGTAGGACCATTAAGAAATGTATAAACCAATAAAAGGATCTTAAAATCAATCCTGAGGCACACAAGAAGCCAATGCAGAGACTTTGAAGCTGTTGTAATTTAGTTAATCAATTGTCTAAGTCACGCCTCAAGCAAAAAAGCCAACAAAAATTTTGGTTCCAGTTTTTCAAATGTGAGTATTTGCTGCTTTTCTCTTTTTATTTTATTATTGTACATTGAAGAAAAAACTGTACAAATTTATAAATGAAGGACTCGAAGTAATGGTTAGTTGCACTCCTAGTTCTGGAGTTATTGTAGGTTTATGTGCTGGATATTAGAAGCCACTTGTAAAACTTGGATCATAAATCGGCATTAGACTCATGTTTTTTACATGTTTAACATGCTTTAATGGCATCTTGTCATTGTTATATTTTGCTTCTTTGTAATTAAATGTGTTTTAGGGCTGCACTCGACTAAGAATTTTCCTAGTCGAGCAATAGTCGTCATTCAGGGCCATTAGTCAACTAGTCACCTGCATGTTTATTTTATTAATTTAAGTATTGAAATATATATTTTGGGCGGGGCAACACAAATCTTTTCCAGATGCTGTTTATAAGTGTGTAGACCTATCGTCTGTGGGACAAATGTAAAGCTCTGGGTAACCCTGCACTAACATGATCAACTTTTCCATATTTGTCAGACTGAATACTTACAGATGAAGGGAAAGATATCTGTCGGCTGTGATTGGTTTGTAACATGACTCCTGTCTGACTGCTGAGTGTGGCCTCTTCCTATGTTTGTCATTTCAAATTAAATTCCCACATGGTCCAGTCATAGGTTTTGATTTATTCTGACAAGGTGCAGCGCCTAATAGAGTTTCCCTTTTTTTTTCCTGCAACTGACGACCAGTGAAATCTTGCTGGCTAATGACCTTTCTGGTCGATTAACGTTTGGTCGACCATTAGGCGGCAGCCCTAATATGTTTGTGATAGTTAGACGTTACATAAAAAAAGGAAACAATGTGCTACTTTCCCTTTGTTGATAATATTGAGGATTTCCCCAGACACATATTGAGGTGGTTCTGGCAATTAACTTAGCCCAGTTATGCTGCCAGTTGAGTTCAATAGAATTAATAAAGAGATATACTATTAACAGTGAAAGAAAAGTAATCCAATAGGTCATGATTCGACCAGTCAGACTGTATAATAGCGCAGTTTCTTTTATGTGTTGTTTATTTTTGTTGAATGTTTTATATTTAATAATAAATGTGTTTGTGTTGTCCGAAGGGCATCTATGTGACCAGGATAACACCCAAAGGACCAGCAGACGCGGCAGGCCTGAGGATGGGAGACAAAATAATGCAGGTGAGCAGTGAAACCGAGTTTCGGTGACGATCCACAAGATGGCATCATGTGTACACTACAGAGTCAGATCGGAGCTGTGCATCAGGAGCAGTGCTCTCCTTGTTCCGCTGTTTATCAACTTGAATTAGAGAAAATGGCCACAGCTTCTCTGACACAAATCCCTTCTCTTCTTCCAAGGTGAACGGCTGGGACATGACCATGGTGACCCACGACCAGGCCCGTAAAAGACTAACAAAGAAGAAAGAGGATGTGGTGCGGCTACTGGTAACCAGAAAGTCGTTGGAGGATGCCGTCAAACACTCAAAGGGCAGTTACCCCAGACAGAGTTGTAATGACACTACTTACAGCCACAAAGTAATGCAGTAGCCAAGGACCCGACACTACTATATGCTGACACCCCCACAAATTCAGATGATGGTGTGACCATGGCCTTATGTTAATGCAAAAATATCACACATAGGTGACGTATGAGTCTGAGTCTGCAGCTCAGTCTGAACAGTCACTGGACAATGAGAGGGTGATCTTTCTTTCCACACACACTCAAACTCATCTCATATTATCAGCTTTATTTTCTCTTTATCTTTGTAGCATATTCGTCTGAGATGAACCTGGTGAAACTGATTTTCAGTAATGAGTCTTTAGATCCACTTTTGGCTTTCGAACTTTTTCATAAAGAGAAGTGCTCCAGAACTCGCGTGATCACATGATTTTTGCCCATGTTTAAAATGTTGCTGTATGAACAGAATTGCTTAGGTTAAAACAGATGAACTGTTGTGCAGATAATCATAATTGTTACTAAAGTTACTGTTCACTTGTTTTGATTTTTGAACGACAGCGAGTTGAATTTAGTTTTTTGAAGACCTTTCGTAAAGCAATACTATACCATATCTTTCTACTGCACATCAGTTTTAAAGGTCCAGTGTGTAGAATTTAGAGGGATGTATCGGCAGAAATGAAATATAATAAAATAAGCATATTTCCTTTAGTGTGTAATCGCTTGAAAATAACAATTTTTGTGTTTTCGTTACCGTAGAATGAGCTGTTTTTATCTATATTGGGAGTGTCCTCGACCACAATGTTAGCCATGTTGCAACACCATGTTTCTACAGTAGCCCAGAACGGACAAACACTGGCTCTAGAAACTGCTGTATTCAGTGTTTAAGCCTTTTTAAATCACCAGGTCCATTTGTTTTGGCAAGAACAACCTCTGTGGATAATTCGGCTTGCGGTAAAAACCTCCTGAACGTTAGCAGCCGTCTGCGACATGCCGGACAGCATTGACGAAACACTGATTTGTATTGTGAGACTTCTTTATTCTGTTTTTACCGGTTTAATAACCTGGTTAGTTTGTTTCAGAGAGGAAGAGACCTCTGTGGATAATTTGTCTCCCAGTTAAAGCCTCCTGAACAATGAACACTGAACAAATTCTAACTGGGAGCAGTTTCAGCTGGTTGCAATCTGCAGTCGTCACTGCGAGATAACACTAAATCCTTCTACATCTTACACACTAGTTATTTCAATCCATTTTAGCAATATGCTCTTGATTCATCCCCACTTTGGAGATATTTGCCAAATATCCACAATCCAAGCTTGATACGAGTTTTTTGGGAGCAATCATAGTCTTTGATCCTTTTGTCTACAGCTGACCAAAGTTGGTCTTGATGGTTTGGATACATCAAGAATGTTCATTGGTGTTCATTGTATCATTAATGATCAGCGTTTCAATGTTTTGCTTTCATTCCCGTCAAGATGCAGCATCCAAAGCCAAAGTAAAGCCAAGGCGCTGTAAAGTGATCAAAACAGCAGTGTTTGTAGTCATTTTCTTTTTTATAATGGTACAGTCCACTGTAAAAAGTCTGTACAACAAAGCATATACCTGTATGCACAGTGTTTTCATGCATACTCATGTCTTTACACCAGTTAATCTTTGTGTTTTTATTTATCTTACCTTTTGTTGATATCCATCACGTGTGGGAAAGTAACATCTTCTCTCTTTCTGCGTCTGCTAAAGTAACAAGCAGGTTCAAAATTTTGTGTCATACAAACAACACTCCACTAGCTGGACCTACTTTTGGAAAACACCTATTATTTTTCAATGTTTTCTCTATTAAATCACCGTCTAACGGGTTCAGCTAGTGAAAGTTGATCATTTGTTATTTTGATAGAAGTAAACCCACTAGTTTCACACTGGAGTCAGCCACATCCAGAAAACTGTCTCAAGCTGTATATTGTTGTTTATTGTCAATGACCAAAAGTCCAAGTTGAAACTATAAACCTGAACCAAGCAGGAGTGATTGTTTTTTTTACGTGCACAGCAGCCTTAAATGAACACTTAGTACCACTACATTTAATGATGCCTATTTGTTTCCGTTTGCTGCAACACAACAATGATTTACTGCCTCTGATACACTACGTGCTGCAATAAAATCACAGATGACTGATTTAATACTAATCATAAACAATGTTTTGGCTTTGATTTCTTACAGTACTGAAAGAATAATACAATACTAATCTTATGTCCTTGAGTGATCTTTTGACTCTTTTTTTGTTATGCTAGTGGTTTATACAATAATATATTTTGTATGTGTTTAATACAACCATTTGATTTGTTTGATATTAATAACCTTATCTGATAATCAAGTGTGTGAAATGAAAGGTTTTATTCCAAAATGAAATCCCCCTCCAAAAAGCTGGTATAATGCAATAGTAAGTCAACATTATGCTGATGACACTTAATTTTAAAGGTGCAGTCTGCATAAAAGATGCTTCATAATGTGTCCTGACGAGTTGAAATATTAAATTGGTGGAGTCAGTTTAACACTTTTGCAATAAACCATTTTGGAATGAAACCCTTTGATACATTTATGCACTGTTTCCTAACCTTTTAGGCTGAATTGATATCTACTTATTAGCTCTTATCACAGATTGTGGCCTCAGTATTCACATAAATTATGGAAAGTGTAGTCAATTTTTTTTTTCTTCTCAGATCATGGCATTTAAAAATTGATGTATGTTAGTCTGGGGAAAGACAGTTGATTGTTGAGTGTCATTCCCTGGTGGTTTGGTCCAACTACCAACCCAAATCATCGGTAAAGCCCCGTTTCCACCAAACACTTTCGGTATGGTACCTTTGGAACCAAAAGTAACCCTTCAGAGTTGGTACCTAGACCCTAGGGTTTCCACCGCAAACAGCACTCTTAAATATGGGCGGGGTTGTTGTCACTCACTGCTCATGCAGCATTCGCTGTATTTCCTGGCTCCTCAACTGTGATCAAGAAGTCTGCACCTTGTTTATCGTCTACAGAACGAGGCTGCACGCCAACATTGTCAGAACATAATAAAACAGGCTGCAGTGAGTTTCTCACTGCTATTTAAAAATAGCTGGTTTGTGCATATTGTCCTTCTAAGGCAAGCTCGGGAGGTTAGTGTTGCTGGAGCTCACAGGAACAAGGCTCCACAAGGCTTTTTTTTCCTGCGAGTGAGGATTGGAATATATGCAGTTCACATTATACGGTCGAAATTAATGTATATTTTTAAACGCTTGACGATCCACTCATGACTAAAAGTCTGTGGTACCCAAGAATGAAAATAAAAACTAAAGTAAGTTCAAAGTTGTCACAGTGAAATTTAAGGTGTGCTGATGGATTCACGCCGTCAACTCATGCATTGAGTAACATTACAAGTTAACGTTCCACCTTAAAAGTCGCCGGCAGCCGGCCCAGTGAAGTAAATTATTTTTTCTCAGTCTACAGCTGCTGCAAGAGGCAGCAAATCATCCTCTCATTTTATAGTTAACTAATGTATGTAAAACTCTCCACAGTATGAACAGTGGTGACATGAGCCTCAAAACCAGCCACAACTCATCCCTGAGCAGAGTGAATGTCCTCTATTGACCAATCAACGGACTGCAGTGTTCACAGCTCCACCTTTTAGTACCAGATCTGTGTGCTAGGTACCCCAACAGAGGGGGGACCAAAAATTTGGACAGCACAGAACGGTTCCATTGGTAACATCCACAACTTTTCACAGTGGAAACGGAAAAAAAGCGTACTGAACTAAACTGTACTTTACCGCTCGGTCGGAAAGTTTCTAGTATTTCACGGGAAACAAGCAAACATTTGAGAAAAGCTGGGGAAGAAAACAGAAGTTAAGGGGTTTTTTTGACATTCATTTATCATCTTAGGACTCGTGGGGTTTCCTGATCCCCATTTTGGGAACACTTGCTTTCCAGAATTTCCACACAGTGGTCCATTTACATATGAGTGTAATGTAAGACAAATCACCTTCAGTATTTCCTGTATGAATCATGTCAGATTTTGTACACAGCCTGTAGAGCACAAAGGTTTTGCATTTGATTGTATACTTTTTACTATATGAATGTTTCTCATATATAAAGTGACTGAAAATGAAACATGCCTCTCTACCTTTTATTGATAAAGCACCAATGTAATCCCGTCTGATATAACAATCTATTTTTCACCCCCACCTCCTCTGCACACTGCAAAGCCTTACAGACCCTTCAAATAGCTTCATGTCGTCAGTTATAAAGTAATCAGCTGACATTTCAAAGCAAAGAATCTATTCCCTGACCTTTCTGTGTTTACCAAGGCATTTTGATACAGAGAGCTTTCTCTACTTTCATCTCTTAAATATGTGAGCCTGGAACCAATCACTCACCTTTGAACTGAGGACTCGGGAGATAAATGCTCCATGGTGCAGCAAAATTAGGAAAAAACTATTCCCGGAAAGCAACTTAGTATTAAATAAGCTTGTGAGAAAAAAAGCTTGGGCTTGATTTTGGCTTATAGTCCTCCATTTTCTCTCCTAAACAACTGCAGTTAGAACTTAGAGAACAAGAAAATTAAATACATGTGCAGGTGTCAAACGGACCCACTTGCCATCCCCTGTATTTCATCATTGATTTAACAAAGGCAGGTGCAGGTTGTAACTGTTCGTCATTAGTTTCTTGGTGACAGGCTGTATAAAATGCAATGTGTTACCCAAATCTGTTTTCTGAGGGCCAAACGAAGCCCAGCTGAATTTGCTGTGTAATGTTTTTTTAAGTCTCAAAATAACACCTGGTCTGTGTCACATCATGGGAGAGGGTCGATTTAGGGCAACGCTGAGCTAATATCCCCCTTTGAGAAATAATTGATGAGCAAACCGTGTGTGTGTGTGTGTGTGTGTGTGTGTGTGTGTGTGTGTGTGTGCGCCTATTATTTTGTTTCAGGGACAGAGGGAAGCATGCTCCATTCCACTTGCCCGAGCATCATAATACTATTACACCATGTTATGAGACAATAAAGTGGTTGCACAAACGTCTCAGCCGGCGCTCACCAATACCACAACATGAGCACATTGCATGTTGCTAGGTAACTAATGGGCAGCTATAAGTGGGAGCAATGACCACCTAACTTCATTACAGGAGGTACTGTGTGCTATAATTTATTCAGCGTTTAAGAATTATGGTTACTCTTCATAATGGTGTTGCCATGGTGCTCAAACTCACTTAATTGATTTGTTTGACCTGAATCTATTTTAAATACACTCAATGTGTTAATTTGCACACCTTTCAAATGATTTATAAACTCACAACAACAAAAAATTAACATCAAACTAAATGAAATAGTTAATATGTTGTATCGGAAGAATGCAATTTCGGCGCGCTAAAAGACAACACAGAGATAAATGTTCCTCCCCTGCAGGCGGGTGAATAATTACACTATCTAACAGTGGATCATACATGATCCTTGCCTCCCACGTTATGGCAGCATAATTGTGTTGCCATGGCGATGCAATCTGCTCCTATCGCTTTGGTCCTACATCAGATTGTAACCAGAGGGAAGCCCACAGCCTCAGATTTCATCTGCATGTAAGGTGCAATAAACGGCTTCATGGATGTCTGCAGTGAGTGTACGGGCATGCAGAGGATTTTTGTTCTGTTATTAAAATAAAGAGAAATGGGATGCTGTTAATTTTCATTCACCAAGGCTTAAATCAAACACACAGAACTTTTATTTTCCAAAGATATCAAGTATGTTTGGCTAAATTTGGAAACACTACAGCTTCAGTCCTCCTGGACCTTCGTCAAGAGTGTCCAACACCATTATTTAAAACATTGAGCTTAAATAGAAAGGTTTTTTCCTATATTTTTCTTGTTCCATTGTTCTTTCGTTTGTGGGATATGTGACATATGGTGCACAGGCTGTTGTCAATTATTGAGAAACACACCCACAGCTGATTAATTCCCTCACACCTGTGCACGCCTGTGAAATGGGTGGAGCAGTTTCTATTTAAGCTCAATGTTGGAAATAATGGTGCTGATCGCTCTTGACAAAGGTCCGGGAGGACTGAAATGTTAGTGTTACTAATGAATTATGAAGCTGGACAAGAGCAGTGTGTGGGATTTTCTGTTGAAAGACTCGGGTGATATTTCCCAACGCACCTGCATCTGAGACAGTTGGATGTGCAAGTACCCTTCTTCAAACTGAATTTGGAATAAAATGAAGATTTGAAATATGTCCATGTCATTTAGCTGTAAAAAATACATCATATTTCAAGTGAAGGTTTCACAAAGCAAAGTGTTGGCATCAAACAACTGTAATGAAGGTGACTAAACCATCTCAACACACACAGCCTCACATGTATCACACAATCTTTTTTTAGCACATAGAGTTGCCTAATTTTCCTGGAGTTGTAGATTTAAAAACATTTCTGAGCACTTTAGGGTCCTCTTGTCCATCATGGCATCATTGTGTGTTTCTGCAAAACACAGTTACATTTGTAGGTTTCATATGTTGAAACATTACATTTTTTTTACATTTCAATTTCCTATTTTTAACACTGTGACAAAGCTGTGGTTAATGTGTAGTTTGGTTTAAGGCACAAGAATCACTTGGTTAGGATTAGGAAAAGATTATGTCGATGCTTGAAGATTTACTTTGCAGGATTTTCCTAGAACACAATGTGTAGACTTATACAAAAGAAATCCCTCTCAACCACCTATGACCACATATGAACTACTGAAAGGGTGTTGTGGTGTATTTATCTCTGCCCTCTGTCTGTATTTACTTATCGTTTTCTCATTTTCTGTGTTCAGGACGTTTATGGGTGTGTACCCCTACAGCGTTTAGGTAAAGTCTGAGTTTCATAAAAAAAGTAGCAACCAGGTGCCAAACCGTAGGCAGCAGGCAGCTAAGAGAGAGCGCCAAAAAAACACAAATATAGCGAGGCAAAATGCCAAAATGACAGTGAAACTTGGGTTTGCCTTTCCTTTACTTTCACTGATGAGCGTGTAACTGACAATCCTGCTTAGTGTACCTTTAAAGTACCCACTTTTGTTGCTGCAAAGACAGCTGGACATGTCCCAAACTGTTGTGTAATATGACCCACTTTGGTTACTACAAACATGGCTGAACATGTATGGTGGCTCATGTACATGAATATGAACTACGTCATACATATAAAATGTACAAAGTTGAGTAGCTGTTGTGGAGCTTTCAGTCTTTTTGCATGGTCTTCCTCGCCAACTGGAATTCAACAAGTTGTCTCTTAGGCCAATAAACACTCACCAGCCACTTCATTAGGTACACCTTGCTAGTACTGGGTTGGACCCATTTTGCTCTCAGAACAGCCTTAATTCTTTGTGTCATAGATTCAACAAGGTGCTGGAGACATTCCTCAGAGATTTTGGTCCATATTGACATGATAGCATCACACAGTTGCTGCTGATTTGTCAGCTGCACATCCATGATGCGAATCTCCCGTTCCACCACATCCCAAAGGTGCTCTATTGGACTGAGATCTGGTGACTGTGGAGGCCATTGGAGTACAGTGAACTCATTGTCATGTTCAAGAAACCAGTTTGAGATTATTTGAGCTTTGTGACATGGTGCGTTATCCTGCTGGACGCAGCCATCAGAAGATGGGTACACTGTGGTCATAAAGGGATGGACACGCTCAGCAACAATACTCAGGTAGGCTGTGGTGTTTAAACCATGCTCAGTTGGTACTAAGGGGCCCAAAGTGTGCCAAGAAATCCCCCACACCATTACACCACCACCACCAGCCTGAACCGTTAATGCAGGCAGGATGGATCCATGCTTTCATGTTGTTTACACCAAATTCTGACCCTACCATCTGAATGTCGCAGCAGAAATCAAGACTCATCAGACCAGGCAACGTTTTTCCAATCTTCTATTGTCCAGTTTTGGTGAGCCTGTGTGAACTGTAGCCTCAGTTTCCTGTTGTTAGCTGACAGGAGTGGCACCTGGTGTGGTCTTCTGCTGCTGTAGCCCATCTGCTTCAAGGTTTGACATGTTGTTCATTCAGAGATGGTCTTCTGCAGACCTTGGTTGTAACCAGTGGTTATTTGAGTTATTGCCTTACTATCATCTTGAACCAGTCTGGCCATTCTCCTCTGACCTCTGGCATCAACAAGGCATTTTCACCCAGAACTGCTGCTCACTGGATATCTTGTCTTTTTCAGACCATCCTCTGTAAACCCTAGAGATGGTTGTGTGTGAAAATCCCAGTAGATCAGCAGGTTCTGAAATACTCAGACCAACAACCATGCCATGTTCAAAGTCACTTAAATCACCTTTCTTCCACATTCTGATGCTTCAGCAGGTTGTCTTGACCACGTCTACATGCCTAAATACATTGAGTTGCTGCCTCGTGATTGGCTGATTAGCTATTTGCATTGAGGAGCAGTTGAACAGGTGTACCTAATAAAGAGGCCAGTGAGTGTAGATGTTGAAGTACTGAAAGTGCTCAGAAAGAAATGAGGTGAGGAAACTGCTGAGGAAGATCCTGTAATTTGATGGAACAGCTTCTAAACTGACCTTGTGGTTCAGTCTCAGCTGCTGTGAAGCTTCGGAACAAGAAGACGCTCATTAACATAATGGTTTTCTCCAGATTTATACAAATGTAGAATCATATTCATTTAGCAACTCTTTATCTCCAAATGTCAGATTCTTAAAATGCTGGAGGACATCTGCGGACCTTTTTAAGTGTCCCTACAAGGACACTGCTTTAGAGTTCATGACGTGCTGTAAAGTTTAGTCGATTCAGAACGCACATTAAACATGGCTTAATAGAGACAATTTCAAACACAAGTACACAAATCAGCTTCACTGTAACTCGCAGCATTTACAGTCAAGCACTTGTCTTTATCTGGACACATTTTCCCCACAAATACAACATGCTAATGTTATTAGCACAAGCCTATGGCATTTTACATTGTATAAATTAGCCTAGCTGCTAACGTACCTTTCCTCTACTCATATAAAACCAGGGACAACAGCAACATTTAACAAAGGTAACGGCGCACAATTTGGCTCCATTACAACTCACAACATTCCCTGACAGTAATGCACAGTTTCCTTTCTGTCTGTGCAAACCCAGTAGTAGCTACCTATAACCTGCACTTGCCGAATCATTTCCTCTTAGACAGTTTGAATATGTGTGTTAATAAAAAAAAAATATGGTGCAGCTTTTTTCAGTTGGTGGTAGGCTTCATGCATATCAATGCAACTTTAGTGAACATGATGAGTGGGTGTAAGAGTGGGGAGCTGCAGCTGGGTGCCAAAGGGTTACAAACACGAGTTCCCCAGAGTTGTTCAGAGCAGTGAGTGAGTGAGTGAGCAGTGAGTACTACTGAGTGTGTGTACTGCAGGCTCCTTCAGGACCCAAGGTCATTGTGCAGTAAGCATCATGGGTGCAGGTACCAATGTGTGGCCCCATCATGTAGCTGGTTAATGACGTCATCATTCATTTCTTGAAACATTTCTTTTACTATGAAAGAGAGCAGTCGGGTGTATTTCACACAGGCTTCATCGCTGTGGACGGGCAGCAGGTGGTTTATCTTGTGTTTTTCCTCCTCTCTCGTGAAGGATCCTTAACCTCTCCTCCTCCCACGCGGACCTCCCAGGCGCTCCGCGGCGCCGGAGGCTGCACGGACGCGCACAAGCTGCTTGATAGTAAAAAACGGCAGATACAGTGAGAGTGAAATTGATGAGAGGAGATACAGTGTGTGGGCAACAGCAGTTCATTATCAGCTGCGTGGTGGAGAGACAGGGAGAGAGAGCCACATGACGGTGTGAGGAGCGTCTTGGACGGACAGAGGTGTGTAAGATTTGATTTGTAATTAGTCGTGTTTGGAGCCGGTTAATGAATGAAACTAACTGACAGGGGGTGAGTCAAAGTTCTGTTTAAAATTGTAAAGTTTGAATTCCTGTTTTTGCAGCGTCTTCAGGAGGACAAGCAGCTGAAGGAGGAAGGATCTGTCTCCTCATGACGGCTTGACACAACTCAAGGCAGCGAACAGGGTATCTCATTTTATCTCCTCTTTCTTTGGTGGCAAGTTTAATGTAGATGAAGCATTTTCATAAGATTTTGCATCTATCTATCTATCTATCTACCTATCTATCTGACCACAACTTAAAGGGATATTCCAACAATTCAGTAATCCACATTCATAAAGTTTGGGTAGTTGTGACATGGAGATTTGAAAATGAATGAATCAAAATCAGTATAGTCATATATCTTGACTTATACCTCCTGTTCATACATGCCAGTCTTGCCTATAATGAGCTGTGAAGCTTACAGGTGGGTTGACCATTGATGACATTTACTCCGGTCTGATTAGACAGCTACCGTGCTACTATCAGCTTTTGATTGTCATTTCTGTTGTTGGTGACACGGTGCTGCTGTGGTTAGCATTGTCACCTCACAGCAAGAGGGTTCCTGGTTCAAACCCAGAGTGGGGGAGCCCCTCTGTATGGAGTACGTATGTTCTCCTTGTGTCAGCGTGTTTTCTCCAGGTACTCCGGCTTCCTCCCACAGTCCAAAGACATGCAGGTTAGTTGGTGACTCTAAATTGTCCATAGATGTGAATGCGAGTGTGAATGGTTGTCTGTCTCTATGTGTCAGCCCTGTGATAGTCTGGTGACCTGTCCAGGGTGAACCCCGACTCTCACCCACTTTATGAGAGTGCTGCTTGATACTCTAACTTCCATTGAGCTCTGGGTTATTTTGGAACTCCCTGTGAGTATCTGTTAAACCGGCTGCTCAGTAGGTCGTACACTCCTTCTGTCCATATGGTGAGGTATCCTTGGCCAGCTCCTTGCTCGGTAGCTTACTGCCATTGGTGTGTGTGTGTGTGTGTGTGTGGTGTGTGAATGGGTAGATGACATGCAAAGCTGTAAAGTGCTTTGGGTAAAAGTACTATATAAATGAAATACATTTACCATTGAAAGGTCTAGTGCGTAGAATTTAGTGGCATCTAGTGGTGAGCAGTGTTTGGCTCATTACTCAAAAAATGTAATATATTACTCATTACTCTATTTTTCTTTTATATTACGTTACTTTTTTCAAGGCTGCCTGACTAACAATATTCCTAGTCCACCAATAGTCGTCATTTAGCGCCATTAGTCAACTAGTTGCCCGCATGTTTACGATTTTAATTTAATTATTAAATTACATATTTTAGATGGGGCAACACAATGGTTTGAGTTGAAGGTGTGAGAAAGAATAGTATCAGTAACATTGTTAACACTGTGCTACATTACAGAGAAATACAAAACCGTACTAATGAACCTTCATTAATATAGGCCTATATTTTATCTACAAGTGCACGTCACACACTGAGCGGGCCGCCTGTTAATGACGTTGTCGGCAAAGCAGTAATGATTGTGCTAAGTGGCTAATGGGCATGTAGCTACTTCCATGTTTCAGATGACACGTCATGTTTGTAGTCGACCAATGATGTTTGCCTGCAGAGGATGTAGTACCATATTTATTTTTGAAGATACAAGTTATTGTGTTACTGTCAGATTTTTGTTGGTGTATGCTGAAAATTTATTAGTCATACTTCAGCCAAGGCGTAGTCTTCAATTAAGCTTCGGAGCCTGCATATAGCTTAACCCGTGAACACACTACCATAAATCAACATTTAGTCGCCAGTGTGGATCAAGCTCCAAAAACACTGAATCCTACAACTTCTGCTCAGAAAACATTACACTGCTGAATAGTTCTCTTTGTGAAGACTAAACTGATCGCCTTTTTGTAAAACTATTCACACACAAAACCAAAGATTTTGGTCATGAACAGAATTGTGTACAAAGTGTACAGGGGAGTGGATCCATAGTGTGAGAAAAGTTTGTTGAAGGGATGGAAACTAGATGGATGGGTCTGACTTTGATGGACTTTTCATACAGTTCAGTGTGCGTGTGTGTGTGTGTGCGTGTGGAGGTGTGATAAGGTCAGGCCATATGAGTGGCCTTTTCATGTCTGTCTGCTTATGAGACCAGAGCAGTGAGACGCCCTGTCATTGTGCCGCTCTGCTCGGGACGCTCTCACCCACTGTCCTGACTCTCTGTTAGCTGAGACCTTGACTTTGACCGGACTATCTGACACCATGAGTGGTGAGTAACGGTAGTCTGCAAAGCTTAGAAGCTTCTTCTAACTCTATATTTGTGTGTTTATGTGGAGAATATGTGGAGATTTTCACACATTTCTGGCAGCACATACGTTTTTTTTCTGATTATGAAGGAACAAGTCTTGTTTTATGAAATGCTTTGTGCATAAAATGAATCAACTGATAAGTTATGTGTGTGATCCTTTTAGAGTACCATTATTGTGATGCAGCGGTGCAGATAAAAAAACGTGACAGACTGTTGTACAGAATTATAAAGGTATCTGTAACAGCTGGAGAAGAGATCCCTGTGTGCTCGTATACTTTAACATGGCAGTCTGAAGTGACTTTCTGTTGAGGTGTGAAATTTGCTCTGCCTTACAAGCTGCATGCCGCTCTAAGAAACTGACACTGAGTTCAATTTTAAAATGTTTGCCAGTCATAAGATGTGTTGTTGGATCAGTTTATCCATCTCAGGGTAATTGATCACTATTATAGACCCCAGTGTCCTTGCTCTTGGTTTAATGTTTAAATGTTTATCACTGGTCTGTTCTCATTTATTGGTGGATGGTTGGGTTGTCAGACAGGGCTGTTGGTGGCTGCTTTGCCATGGTACTGACAGTGCAGCTGCTCAAATGAAACTCAGTGACATAATATGTAATAAAACAGTGCAATACAGTGGATAGACAGTTAAAATTGCAGCTGTTTACTCAGGCTGTGAAAAGAATATGGCATTTCAAATAGAAACATTTGGCAGTGTTTCTGTTCATTTTTCAACAACTTAAATAACAAGTAGCTCACAGTGTTGGCCTGGTGGTAGTATATCATTTTTTTGACATTATATCACATTTTTTTTCCATGAAGAAAACACCAAAGTCACACAATAGCTCAAACTAACAGATCTAGGCATTGTAGACCAGCAGCTCACGTGTTCAGCAAGATAAAATTAGTGTTTTTGTCAATGAGTCTGGCTTTGAAGAGAGCGTAGACTACGTTTTGCTTTCCGTTTAGTTTCCCGTCTGAAAGGCCTTTCTGTTTGGGAAGTACTTAGTAAGGATAGACCGATACATCGGCCGGGCGATATATCGGGCCGATATTTGAGTTTTTTACTTGTATCAGTATCGGCCGATATGTGCGTAGGTTCGCGGATTTATTTTTCCCTGGCATGATTTACAGACAGGCATCCACGGGCAGCTCTGTGTTGCCGGAAGACCCTGCAGCGCACATGCAGCGAATCCTACTGTGTACAGTAGTTGTTGTTTTATTTATGCTTCAGCTTAAATATGTGTTTATTTTATAAAGACATTACTGGAAGATTTAAGAGCACTGAACTCTTTGTTTTATTTGAATGTATAATCATAATAATAATATTCTATCTGTTCTACCTCAACTTTCCATCTTGTTTTAGTATTTTTTACTGTTCAATAAATGTTTCTTATTTTAAACTTGAGACCTGTAATATTTGTTATCATTGTGTCATTTTTTTGATGTAAATTGAGGGAGCAAAAGCAGTATCGGCCCCAAATATCGGCTCAAGAAAATCGTCAGTCCATAATCGGTCATCGGCTAAAAATCCATATCGGTCTATCCCTAGTACTTAGCATACAGCTAGATATATGAGACTTGGATTATACTGTATGAGTTGTGTGTTTGTAAACAGATGTTTTGATATAGTTTTGCTGTCTTTACATGTGGCCCCCTATGACCTCAATTCATCAAAAAATTTCCCAGTTTTTGGATTTTTTGTTCGACAAAAGGCATGCAAGAATTTCTTCATAAATTCAACATAACATGGGGTGACTTACTGATACACAAATCATCATTTGGGAGGTGAAGTATTCCTTTAACCCCTACGCAATTGGAGGCAATGATACTTAAATATTCAATATTATATTTAGGTATTAACAAATCTATTGAATGACTGATATCAAAGCTGCGTTTAGTTGTGGGCGTGATTAAAATGATATACTGTGCTCATCATGTTGTCCAATGAGAAATGATCAGAAACAGAAATTGTGAGTGATGCAGATGAATGCTCTGCTGTATACTTTAAGTTATAATTACTTAAATCAGTATATAAGATATGAATAAGCGTGGTTGTGCTCTGTCTTTATGTTAAGCAGCTGATGTTTTCACAGTTTAATTCCCCCTCTAAGGCTTCATTGTTTCTTTACTGTCTTCTTTACTGTATATAATGTCATGCACAGAGCATGATGTTACATTTTGTCATCATAAGCGGTAGCCCATCTCAATGCAAATGTAGAGCTGTTGAAACCAGAGAGGTAATGGAGAAGTGTATGAATTCATTAATCCGCCTTTTCAGCTCTCAGAAATGTTGAAATAGGATCATCAGGATGAGATCTGTTGTAAAACACTGTGACTGTGTGATGTTTCCTCTTGTGCTACAGTTACACACACACTCACGCACACACTCATTCACTTATTGTTGGCAGTTAAGTGTGAGCAGTGCTGTGCCCGAGCTGATTATTCTGCATCTGACAGCGAGCTAAATAATGGGCCTGGATTATCTAGAGGTCATTTCATAACCTGCGCAACAATGGGTCTTTTACCTCATATGTATGACTTATAGATAAACCTCCAAACAATGGACAAAAGAAAATCAATAGACAAACAGAATAGATGAAGTCTTTGGACACCGTATGGTGAGTGTTTATCCTCCAGGGAGGAATATAAATATAAATGTGCTGTATCTCAGAGTAGCCATATTGTAAAGGAGAAGCCAGTGAAGTGGCTGGCTGTGTACCATATTGCTCTTTGAGTGCAGGTCTGTTTGCAGAGGGGGATCCAGAGGAAATGTAGATGAACAACCTAGATAGATAAGGAGAAGTGAAATCAACAGCCACGTGCTACACACAGAAACAGACGCTTTGTTTTGCTCAGCAGAAGGAAACACGGTAAGACCAAAGAAGCTCAGTGTTGTTACTATCTAAACTTACTGAAGTATTATCACAGTAAAGATTTAGAAACATAGTGCTAATATTTACTTAGTCGCTAGAGTACAAAAAAGGCAGCTTTAGTGGCGTGATTATTAGGGAAGCAGAACTACACGTGTGGCTCGCCTCATATTCAAGGTCATGCAGTGTAATTTAAAGTTTATCAGGCGCTCTGTGTACATTCCCTTATGTACAGTATTTATTCTGGTATACATCTATAAGTGTAACATTTTTACTGTTCATTGCCTGCACAAAATCAGTTTTATTCATAATATTGATCACCCAGATGAAACCACTCCGTATTTTACAATATGAGGTCAGGTGTTTTTACCTCTGATGCCTCTGATTTTAACCACTTTAATTATATATTTTCATTACAGCAGTAATAAAATAAAGAAATAGGATGTTGTTACTGATCATTTTCCCTCCATTTTTCTGGCAGTTATATGAGTCATTTCTGAGTCATGACTCAGTCTATAACGGACTATTACAGGAACTGAAATTGGAGTAGAGATTATCGATTAACCTGTTGGTTATCTCAATTAATTTTTAAACCATTTAGTCTATAAAAAGTCTTAAAATTGTGTAAAAATATTCGTCATAATTTCCCAGCTCAGTGTGATGTCTTCTAAATGCTTGCTCATCCAGTAAAATACCAAATATATTTATTATACAATGGTACAAGACAGACAAAAAACAGTGTATCTTCACATTAGATTATTTATTTTAAAAGAATGGTGTTTACTTTTTAAGTAAAATATCTGAACGTTTCCAAAAATAATGCCATATGCATGATAAAGTGAGTCCACTCTGTCTTCACATATTAAATGCCCTGCATAGTTATGTGTTTTACACCATGAGCTTTAACTCTGACTGTTGTGTCATAGCTTGGCTCGGCCCTGATAGTCTTCTAAACACAGCAGTAAACACAACACCATTTGATGTGACTCGTCCTCCTGTTTACGCTTGGTAATTTTCCATCATCTGTTTTCAGTTTGACAGCGGATGCTTTGGTGCCTGTTGGACAATATCAGTGTGTGTGGACATTCTTCATATCCATTTAAGGCATCCTAACCCTGCCAAACACTGCACATGAGTAAAAACCTAACGTGTGATTGATTATGTCTCCCTATGTCGTCCTCTCCCTGCTTAGTTTCCCACGAGACCTGCCTCCTGGACCAGGTGCTGGAGCTGATTATGAACGAGAAGCCCCCCACCAGTGCTAGTCTTTTCCTGAACGAGGAAGCGGACAAACCCCCCCTGCCAGAGAGAGGAGACTTGAGGAGACGCTTACGCAGGGCCATGGAGAAGAGAGCCAGCAGCATGAAGGAGAGGATGGGCTCCATCAGTCGTGACAGCGTCAAAGGTTTCCTCAAGAGGAACCTGTTCGTTCTGTTCACTGTCGCCGCCGTGGCTGTAGGTGGGTGAACACGGAAACCACATAGGGGTTTAAATCTGTTTTCTCTGCTGTCACTTGACTTGATTTGATTTTGTGTACATTTGTGCTTTTGTGGTTTTATGCAAATGTATCAGGGGTAATCCTGGGCTTTGCTCTACGCCCCCTCAACCTGTCCCTGAGGGAGATCAAGCACTTTGCCTTTCCAGGGGAGCTGCTAATGAGAATGCTACAGATGCTGGTGCTGCCTCTAATCGTCTCCAGTCTGGTCACAGGTTGGCATTTAACAAGCACAAACACCTTCATGACGAAATCTACACTTGCAGCAAACCTGATTACATTCTCATATTAATTTCCTCTGTCTCAGGTATTTCCTCCTTGGACAGCAAAGCGTCAGGTAAGATGGGTATGCGCGCAGTGGTGTACTACATGGTGACCACCCTGATTGCCGTGTTCATCGGCATTGTCACGGTGATAATCATCCGGCCGGGGAAAGGCAGCAGGGACGGTCCTGTGGCCAACAGCGGGAACATAGAGCCGGTTCAAGCTACTGATGCTTTCCTGGATCTCATCAGGTAACAGCTCAGATAGTTTTCTTTACTTACGTGTGAATTAACAGATCTAATGAATGTTGATGAACAGATTGAATTTAATATTTATAATTATGTTTTCATTAGTTCATAATCACCTGAAACCAAGAATCTTTGTGTTTCCATCAGCTTAAAATGAGCCCCTCATATCTACAGCCATGTTGCACCACCATGTTTCTACAGTAGCCCATAACGGACAAAACAAATGCTGGCTCAAGAAAGGACCTTTTGTGTTTTTACACTGAGGTGGCAGATTGAATTTGGTAACGTGAATGCACCTGAAGGCTGACACATTTAGGAGGGGAGGGGTATTCAGTTAGTTACAATCTGCAACCCCACCACTAGATGCCACTAAATCCTTCAGACTGGACCTTTAAACCAATAGTTTGACATTTTGGAAAAAGCCAAGGGTTAGATAAGAAGATCAATACCACTCTTATAGCTATGCTTAATATGACGCTACAACCAGTTAGCTTACCTTAGTAGTGGCTAAGGGATAGTCTGGCACGGAACATCACAAACCACACATAATTGTTTTCATACTTTGTTTCTGGACAGACTATAAAATTGAGTTGATCTGAAACACACACACACATTAAACATGGCTTAAGAGCGAAACACAAGTACACAAATTGCCTTCATTATAACTCGCAGGATTTTGAGACAAAGCACTTATCTTTTGCTGGACACATTTTCCACACAAATACAACATGCTAATGTTATTAGCACGAACCTATGTCACTTTACATTGTATAAATTAGCTTAGCGGATAGTTTTCCTCTACTCATATGAAGCCAGAGACAACAGCAACATTTTACCAAGGTAATGTTACAAAATTCGGCTCCATTACAACTCACAAGATTAACCGACAAAACAGCTGTCTTATACTAAATGCGTTTTCCAAATAAATACAACATGCTAACGTTATTAGCACAAGCTAGTGTGTATAAGGCACTTTACATATAAATTAGCCTAGCGACCAGCGGGGATTTCCTCTACCCATATGAAGCCAGGATAACAAACTTATGGTATTAATTTTGCAATGTCCTCTACAATACAGCGTGATGTTCATTTTGTATATTATGGTCTCATTCAGGGTTAAATAAACAATAAAGCATGATATGCTTTAGCGAAGGAATACTCAGCTTGCTTTGCTCAGAGGATACTTTTGCAAAATGACAGTAGGCCTATGCCAAAGGCCAGTTAATAAACACACAATAATAATATTTTTACCTTTTGTAATGGAAATTATTAATTTAATTGAAAGGTAATCAACAATACAGTAATGAAAATATTTAGGCCTCTGTACTGTGTGCCACAAAGCACACAGTACAGTTTCTTTCTTTTTTGATCAGTGGGCCTATAGCGGTTTAATTGGAGTATGCTTTTGGGCATGGCTACATTGTGAATGACAAGTCATTACCGTGCAACCTGTCGATCAGGATTCTATCCACTCTTCCAAATACGGTCGCCTCTGGCTCCAAAAACCAAGATGGCACAACCAAAATGTCAAACTTGAAGCTTCAAAATAGAAGTTTACCAACCGTTTGTGATGTACATTTACTTCTTTAATACAGTTAATGGGTAGTCTCTATATACAGACTCTACATTCAGTGAATGTAGAGTCTGTAGGCAAACCCCGGAGATCTTGCCTCCGGAAGAAGAGCGGAAGAGTCCTGGTTTCCGATGCTAGGCTGTTTGTAGTACACGTGATATTGATCAATCACGTTTGAGCTGGCTGCAGTTGTTGCCAGGTTAAAAGCTCTGTGCATTGAACTAACAAGGCTGAACATAATCGGCGTCACTGCAAACTCTGAATCCATCACAATGGTTCAGCATATTTACTTTACGGAAATTTACAGAAATTCGCCTCCTACGCCCAAATCAAACCGGAATGCCAAAAAATCGGGGGTCTGCCCCCAGAGGCTGTATCGCCGTCTGCCGGAAGTCAGACGCCGAATACAGCTGATGGGTTCCGAGAATGAATTATGGGTTACTGAGAAGCATCTTGTAGTGTTGCAAAACTTGCAACCTGCTGTGACTTATCGTGGTTTTTCTTTATACAAACATGAGCACAAATCTAATAATTTTCTCTATTCTTTTTTATCACAGGAACATGTTTCCTCCCAATCTGGTAGAGGCTTGTTTCAAGCAGGTGAGGATTTCTTTTCCCATCACTCAATATGATATTAATACTATTTCATTTAGTCATTTTATTATCATGTTTAAAAACTGGAAACACAAACATTTAATATAACACAACTCCCATCATCCTCCTTACTACATCAGAAACAAACATTGTCAGAAACTTGAACACCCAAACTTAATTATGCTGAGTATTTTTTGCTTGTTTCATTTCATGCTCTCTTTTGCAGTATAAAACTGTGTACAAGAAAACTGTGCACATAAGAAACGTGACAGTGGCCCTTAATCTCACAGACTCTCTCAACGTGACAGAGTCTAACCTGAGCGTGAACCTCAGCAGGGTGCTGCACACCATACAGGTGGGTGACATCTCCTCTGGGGGAAACAACACAGATCTAAGGGGGAAGGAAAACAGTTGTAAACCTGTCCTTATCCACTCACTGGTGCTCCGTTAATCCATTGATAGTTTGTCTTCTCCTTTTACCTAATCAGAAATTCATATAATGTTTCTTTACACATACTTAATATACAACAGGAGACAGTGGAGGAGACTGTCCCTGTGTCCGGCTCCTCCAACGGAGTGAACGCTCTGGGTTTGGTGGTTTTCTCCATGTGCTTCGGTCTGGTCATTGGCAACATGAAGCAGCAGGGTCAGGCCCTCAGGGACTTCTTTGACTGCCTCAATGAAGCCATCATGAGGCTGGTGTCCATCATCATCTGGTCAGTAAAGACATTTCATTGGCAGTTTCAATACCTTGTTTTTAAGACACATTGACTCTGTGCTATGATAACAAAATTTGACCTGACATGGCCTGATTATCCTCTTAAAACCCAGCTGACTCACTGTTTTCTCAGTCAACATTTTCAAACCCACAGAACCAGTGATCCCAAAGTTTCCCAAAGTTGATAAATATAATGTTCCATTTTGATGGAAAGCCATAAAAATATGTGGGTTGAACATTTTAAATATATAGTTACATATACAGAATCAACAAACAAGCTTGAACAAGCTGATACAGAATGTACTATAGATCAGTGGTTCCCAACTGGTGCAGCCATGGGTTCCAGATTCCTCCTTAGTCATTAGTTCAGGGTCCACACATTTTAATATATTCAAAGTCAAACTTGCACTTGGCCATGTCGTCAAGCTAGTTTGCTGTCTCTGCTAAGTAGCTGTCAGTCACTCACTCTACAGCAGGAAAACAGCACTTCAAAATAAAAGCTATGTGCCAGAAATTCACTGTACTTCAAAATGTGAAGTAGTTTTTTACAAATCTGACATGTTCTTGAGTCACTTGCCGTCCATTCAGAATGGACCCACGACCCACTTTTGGACCGTGACCCACCTGTTGGGAACCACTGCTAGAGGTGATACTGTCAGACACAGTGAAAATAAAATCTATCGTCTTTCAATTTAAAATTAATTAGGGGAAAAAAATAGATAACAGGGAAATTAGTTGTTTCAGGGCTTCCCCTCATGCCTCTACAGTGAACGAAGAATCCAAAAAAACAGAGAAAATTCGTAGAGGTTCGCAATTAACAACAGCAAAACCATATTAAAAAGTCAACACAACTCATGCCGTATAATCCAAGTCTCAGTACTTCTAAAACATAAGTCCTTTTCTGACGACTGCGTCAATAAGTAATTTGTGTTATTGTGTGACTTTGGGGAGTCTGAATTAACCTTTTAAAACACCAAAGTCACACAATAACATAAACAAACTACTGACTGAGGCAGTGGTGGACCAGCATCTTATGTATTCAGCAAGGTAAAATGACTGTTTTTGTCAAAGGAGTCGAGCTGGGAAAAGACCATAAATTAAATTTCACTTTCTCTTTCAGTTCTCCATTTGAAAGGGGCTTTCTGTCTGGGAAGTACTGATCATATGACTACATAAATGAAACTTGGATTATACTGCACGAGTTGTGTGAGAGTTTGTAAATGGATGTTTTGATTTAGTTTTACTGTTGTTAAATGTGGACCCTTATGGCTTCTCCATTTTTGGATCCTCTGTCTCTCTCTCTTCCTCATACACAATCATCTCATCCCTCAGGTATGCTCCAGTCGGCATCCTGTTCCTGATTGCAGGGAAGATTGTAGAAATGAAGAACCTGGCAGAGGTGGGAGGCCAGCTGGGAATGTACATGGTGTCGGTCATTGTGGGTCTCCTCATCCACGGCCTCTTTGTCCTGCCGCTGCTTTACTTCATGGTAACCAGGAGGAATCCCTTCACCTTCATCGGTGGTCTGCTGCAGGCGCTCATCACTGCGCTGGGAACCTCATCGAGGTGAATGTCATCCTCTGTCCCACTGTCTTATTACCTATAGTATAACAGGGCCTAAATTACAGTAACACAGTCACTATATGCTATATTATGGCACTTAAATCAATGGGGAATACTGTGTATTATATTTCTTTGTGTGTCTGAATGACTACATCTCTCTCTTCCTGCATACTGCAGCTCTGCCACCCTGCCCATCACCTTCCGCTGCCTGGAGGAGAACAACCGTGTGGATAAACGAGTGACACGTTTCGTCCTCCCTGTAGGTGCCACCATCAACATGGATGGTACCGCCCTCTACGAGGCTGTGGCAGCCATCTTTATTGCTCAAGTCAATGACATGGACCTAAACTTTGGTCAGATTCTCACCATCAGGTAACCTTAAGTTAGTTTTGGTTTTCACCATAGACACAAACACCGTTAATGTTGGAGAGCCCAAAATGTCAACCTTTTCATTTCAACACTTTTTTATTTGAAATAAGTAAAATGCATAAACTAGTATGGCATGGTGACAAACTCACGTGTGCAGCTGTGAATCAGATGGAGTGTAGGGCTATGTTCTGGAGGCAGTATGTTTCAATGTAGCCTCGGTACATATTGAACCTGTTACTGTATCATCAGCAAATTTGTTGATATTTGGCCAGCACTAATAGTAGAAGAACCCACCTGAATCTCGGGTCAGTCTGTCAGCAGCTGAGTTGCATTATGGGTAATGTAGGCACCATGTTTGGACAAGGAAGAGAAATGCATGGGGGAAAAGAAGACAATATCTTTGGACCTGTTGCACAAGTTACGGCCCAGGCACACCAAACTGGCATCGAAGGTCAACTGTTGCATCGCCTCACGTTGCCTGTGTTTCAGCCAAAATGTTGGACTTAAACACACTGCAAAGAATACAGCCAACAGCCAACTAGCATGTATGTTTTGAGCCTGAGTGAGAGGAAATAACTATCCATAGCAGCAGGCGGTGATAGTCTGTATTCGACATTTAAAAAGAGGAACCAGAAGACAGACAGGACAGATTCAAGACACTAGTTAGCCAGTCAGCACATTTACAGCACAACCCAATGTTGAAGGAACAAATGATATTTACCGTGAGCTAGCAAACAAAAACACAAACATTACAAACTGTTCTTGCTAGAGAGCTCAATTGCAAAAAATAATGCAACATAACGAGTTTGTTTCCGTCTCATATCCTCTTGACTGTAGTTTTTTGTTTACGTTCCTCACTTTCTCTTCTTGTGTGCTGAGTGATTTTACTCACCAACACCCTATGTCCCTGCCAATGTCAATTCAACGTGCTGAATCGGTTGAAAAAAACGCCAAGGGCCGACTGCAAACGATGTGGGACACACACACTCAAAAAAAACAAAAAAATAGGGCAACAGACACTCACCAACGGCCCGACATTGACTGTCGGCTTGGTGTGTCCGGTCCCTTATGGACATGCAATGCTAAATTGATGGGAATACTATTTTACATCTTGTGGTGGTTTTCTCTGCAAAACCCAAAACAATTAACTGATACATAAACTATATATACACTGTGTAACGCCTCAGTTCATGCAGTCTCCTAATTTATTCATACCACCTTTCTCACTTTGCTCTGAATGCACAGTTCGTTTACAGAAATATTCTTCTGCATGAATTCACTGCTTCATGTTTATTACCACCTCACTCTAGTCGAGGATCAACATGTGATCATAGTTTATTTACACCATGATTCACCTGGTCAGCCTTTTAATTAACAGAGAAACTGTCCTTATGTATGAGTTTACTTCTATTGCTTAGTATTACACTAAATTATAGTATTATAATGTTAGTGTTAAGTAATTATAGTAATTTAGTAATTATAGTATTATACTGTTATACTTAAACGGTATGGTAATTTAGTATCATACTAATTTTTTATGATATAGCGCTCTTTAACAACTTTAAACAGTTAATAGAAAATATAGCTCGTAAATAATTTACATAATTTGTATAATTCCTCGTGCTTTTTTCACTCTACTACTCCCACCAGGAGTGCACATGTGCTGTTTGTTTGTTTCCCTTTTATTAAATGTCTTCACTCTCCTCTCCATCCCTCCCACCGCCCACTCAGTATCACAGCAACTGCTGCCAGCATCGGAGCAGCAGGCATCCCTCAGGCTGGCCTGGTTACCATGGTGATCGTATTGACATCGGTGGGACTGCCCACAGAGGACATTACACTGATCATCGCCGTGGATTGGTTCTTGTGAGTTCCCACTAAATGTCAGCTTGATGGGGATTGGTCTCTGTGCTATTCTGTGGGTCTGCCAGCCTAAATGTCATTGTAAAGCTTCAGAGAGCGCAGAGGTCCCACCACTACAAAGGTTACTGATGCATAATGCAGAGTCACAGATTAGACAGCCTGTGTTTAGAGGCACATTGATACACGTTGAGCTATGGGTGCTTTAATAACAGATATATGATAATGTGCTCCCTGTCTGTGCGTCTCTACAGTACCGTTTTTTCCCTGAGTCACTCTCTCGTCTCCACAGGGACCGCTTGCGTACCACCACCAATGTGCTGGGTGACTCGCTCGGGGCTGGCATCGTGGAATACCTTTCCCGTGGAGAGCTGCAGAGTCAGGATGCTGAGGTGTGCAACTCTGTAATCGAGGAGAATGAGAAGCCCTACCAGCTCATCTGTCAGGAAAACGACACACACAACCACCGCAACAGTGAGACCACAATGTGAAGACAACAGATACCACCTCGAGGGCTCCATGTACTCAAAGCATTTTAGCTAGCAAGGGTGCAGGGAAAGTCTTAGAAAACAGTAGTTCATGGTCAACTCAGCCAGTGTTCGAGGTTCGAAGATCAATTTTGCAGTTTCAGATGCACACTAACACCTTTCCTTAAATACTAAAAGTTCTTTGAAAACACAGAGCCTGGCCTGGGGTTGCTTGATGACAGGAAATAAGTACACACACTTTTTCAGAACAGCTACACAGCCAATGCCTACAAACTGATTTTTTGCCTGGAGTGCCAGTTATTTGGGGGCATTTTGCTGCTGAAGCTCAACATGTCAAAGACAGTTGAGAGTCATTTTTAAAACATCTTCAGCTTCATCACATTTTCAAAGATTTCTATGATTATGATCCATAAAATCAGAGCAGCATAAACTCCTTACCAGCATCAGTGTTAGAATACTCAGTATTACTGTAGAGAAACACCATCGTTCATCATTAAAATGTAAACCAGCTGATTTTCCTCTGTTGTGGATATGTAATCTGCATAATTTGGCTATTTCTGTTGCATGATTTAACAGTTTATACATGTTATTTCTTTTGTAAACACTCATTTTTGTCCGTCTTATTACGACTACCTCTAAAAGGACGTAGATATGGAGCTTCTACTGCGCTACACACACAAATAATCAATGGAGCATATCAGCAGGATGTAAATACATCAGTCTCAGACTTCGCCTTAGTCTTGTTATTAATATTTTTTATGTTATTTAAGTTTGCTTGCACAATTTAATTGTACTTTTTTAATGTACTTGACTGTTAAACACTGGAGAATGAGGTGAAAGAGAAGTTTTGCTACTCATTTTTTTTTTGAAGTTGATATATTTAAAGTGACTTGCTTAAACGTTTTTCACTCAGTGCTTTCTTATAAATATTATATTTGTGTGTATTTATCTTATTTGGTGCTATTGCTTTGAAATGACTGTACTGCTACATAAAAAAATCACAGAAATACCTGCAGTTTTATACTCTCTGTTCCTTTATGCTGAGTAATTATTCAGTTATCCTGTTAGAAAGAAAAATCAGAGAATGATCAGTTTCTTGTTTTTCCATTTCAAGGTTCAGTTTATCTTGTATTGGATCTATTATTGTTATAATTATTATTGATTTATAAAGTATAAATAACTGTAGTTTCAAGTTTCAAGACTGTTAGAGGACTTTTTGTTGGTGGTCACAAAAATGTGCATAACATCACTACGCCATTAAACCTGCCTGTCTGTGATTTCTGCTCTATAATTCACACTATCAACATTTCTTTTGTAATATTTTGACTGGAATAATATATTGCAAGCTAATGATTGATTTATTTTTGTTTTGTGAAAAGGTACTGTGAAAAAAGTTTGTGAATGCCTCAAGGAATTGAATGCACAGTTGCTTTATGCTTCTTGGTGTTGATAGTTTAGAGGACAATGTGGTGTTTAATTATGAAAGTTAAAAAGTTATACCATTTAAAGTTCTTCTGACACACTTTGATGCTCATGTCATGTCAGGTTTGACTTTAGTTTTGAAGCTCGGTGTTATTTCAGTAAAAAGTTCAACATTTTTGATGGACAGCTTATGAAAAAATGTGACGAATAAATGGCTCAGGAATTGAACTGTGATTCTCATTATTGTGTTTGTGGCTACCCCTGGTGGAGGATATTCTCCTGTCCAGAGGCTGCTGTTCACATGGGTCAAATTTAACATGAGAAAGAAAACTCTGTAATAATAATTGGACGGGTTTTATGTAAAAACGATATAATTTAAGTGTAAGTAGTTAAACAGAAAAAAAGTTTGTGTGCTTTTGTTTAAATGTCAAAACTTGTCGTCATTGTAGTGCCTCATGTTGCCTCCTTGTTATTTCTAAACAGATCCAAGTGTCACTCTGATGAATGCCCACAAAATTAGCTTCTTTTGTTTTCCTTATTTTCAGAGATAATACTCAGTGTATTTACTTAAAAAAAAAAAAAAAACAATGTCTAAAACTTCTTTCACTTACCTAAAAATATACTTACAAAAGTTGCTAAACAAGTTTAGCCAAGCTAGCCACTCTGTGGGGCTACACAGCAATGCTTTGAGCTAAATGCTAATCTCCCCCATGCTAAACTGCTCATTGTGACTATCTATATATACATATGTTTATTAGTATGCTAACTAAGATGATGAGCTAAGAACTAAGTTTAAAACTTCTTTCACTTAACCTACCTAAAAATACACTCACGAAAGTTACTAAACAAGTTTCTAGCCGCTCTAGCCAAGCTAGCCGCTCTGTGAGGTTACACGATGGTGCTTTGAGCTAAATGCTAACCTCCCCATGCTAAACTATACGACTACATTCTACTACATATACACACACATGATATAATGTATAATGTTAAACATACTCATCATCTTAGTTAGCATGCTAACAATTGCCATTGGCTAAGAACTAAATATTGTCATTAGTTTTAAATGTATTTGGGAACAAACCAAAAGCAGGGTCCTCTCTTCTTCATTCATTAAGTCTAATGAGAACTGCTCACTTTGCGCATGTGTCAAAAAAGTTACTAGCTTCTGGGTTTATTTCTTCTTTCCCACTGGCCTCACGCTGAACTTCCTGCTTGGCCCATAGTCTTAACATCATAATGACATCACACATTTTTAAATTGCTTTTCTAGACTTGAGGAAAGTTTTACAAATATAAAACCTCCATGGATCAAAAATTTTTAAGAGAGTGCTCCAGGGATGACTTTTTAGCGTCGCCCTGGTTCCCTCTTCAAAAAAAAAAACAATGGGATTTTTCCATTAGAATTTTGATTACTTCAGAAAATAAACTCTGTTGCAAACTACCGTTTATGATATGTACACTGTTCAGCAGAGATGGGACCAAGTCACACATGTGCAAGTCTCAAGTAAGTCTCAAGTCTTAACCTTCAAGTCTCAAGTAAGTCCCAAGTCATTTTTTCTTGGGTAAGTCAAGTCAAGTCACAGGTTATGTCAAGTCAAGTCAAGTCACCTTATTATTGTAATTTTACCTGCAGAATCTGATCTTAATAAAGTGAAAAGACAAGATATAAGTAACTGTCAGTAAACACTGACTTCATCGCTGCAATGTTTACTTTGCAGGGACGACCCCCATGCGTACGTGCGCGCACGCACACACACACACACACACACACACACACTAACCAAGGCAGCGGCCAAAATCACCCATTTAGCTCATTTCACCCTGTGTTGCTTGTTCATAAAACGTACAGCCGGTCTTGTGATGAACCGGTCGGAATGTTCGCTCACGTTTTCTGGGGTTAATGTTAGCAAATAAGTTAAATTAAAAAACAAGTTCCGCCAAACCGACCTACCCCACACCCCCGTATCGTATCAAGCTAACGTTAGCTAACTACCGACTAACCAGATAATATTAACAAATTGACAAGCACTTAATGGGCAGAATGGCTCTTCAAATGATGAACAAAGTTTGAAGTTGTCGCCTGGCTGTCCAAGATGTTTATGCCGCATGTCTTGCACTGTGCTGTTTGTCTTTTGCCATAATAATGGTAATTCCGAAAGCCGAAGACAATGACTCTCGGGACCCCTCCCACTGACATGTTGATGCCTATCTGATATAAGAGGGCCTGTTTCTCCAATAAACACGTAAGGTACGTAGAGAGGGCATGACTGATTGACAGGGTAGTGATCCAATCATGACAACGCCATTCTCTGCCTGCGCTCCTACCGGGTAATCGACATTATTTTTTAAATTAATGTATTGATTTTATATTCTAACCGAAAACATGATGTGAATAACACTCAAGTCATTCAAGTCATCATGTCTCAAGTCAAGTCCCAAGTCTTTAACTTCCAAGTCTGAGTCAAGTCTCAAGTCTTTTATTTTTTGTCAAGTCAAGTCACAAGTCATCAAAACAGTGACTCGAGTCGACTCGAGTCCAAGTCACAATGACTCGAGTCCCCATCTCTGCTGTTCAGCAAAATAATCTTCACAAATGAACACCATTTTTTGTACTTTTAGGATTTTCGAAGCCTAAATTCAATCGCCAGACGTAAAAAAAACGTTAGGTTATAAACTATACCGTGGTTGCATGAGCTAACGTTGCCACCACAACAAAGCTGAGAAGCCGTGTTTGGTGTAATGATGTTCTGTAGTCTCATTTAGCAAATTATTTGCAACTGCCTTTTTTAAGTCACGTAAAAGCCCCAAATATATGAATGGGGTATTTATTGACTTATTTTATGTTGCAGAAAAAACGTTAAAGTCTCTTTAGCTTGTGTTAACCACAGTCCGTATTTCAGGCATCTAACCAAAAACCCATTCAAAGAACTCATTGTCATTGAGATGAAGGAAGGCTGAGTGCTAAAACGTTAACTCACTTCAGAGTTTTAGGACTCGTTCCTTGGGCACTCTACAGAAAGAGTCATAATTTACCTTGTTGGCAGTTCAAGGTGTCCTTTCAACATTTTTTACAGACATCTCTTTAATATTGGTGGTCTACAAGCTTTTTGGGCAGCAGGGGATTTTTTTTGGCCACTGGGGGAATTTGGAAGCAAGGCTGAGCAGTGGTGCCATGTATAGTTCTCTACTACATCTGTGATTAAGCCAAAAATGTTCCGGGCATAAAAATTACCCAGATCATTTGGGTTTTATTTGGACATTTATTTAGATAATGGTGATTTAAGTATTCATTCTGGGAGGTTAAAACAAATTTCCACTGATTTACATACATCTTTTTCAGAATCTATGGGAAAATAGTATTTTTGGGCCCCATGGCATCAAGTTACAGTTTGGCCACTATATAAAATTGTTTTTTTAAAGTCTGGTGTGTATCCAGTTCTGCATCCATGGTGGATTCCTGCTCATCCTGCCTCCCTGCTCATCCTGCCTCTCTGTTCCTTTCTTCAGACACATCTGGTCATAAACTGTCCCCATCTGCCACAGCTATCTGCGTTTCAGCTTCCTTCTTCTCCTGCCGGACAGCATGGCTAAATAAAGTGCACAGTGTGGTAAGTAAGAAACGTAGACACACACTAGATACCCAGAAAAAAGACAATGAGGCAGCTTTTGTTATTACTTAAGATTAATTTATAAAATAGTTCACTTGAGATACTGTGTTTTAACATACAGTGCATTCTTCTACAATACAATACTTGTGTGCCTCACACACACAATTGAGCCCTCTAAGTTTTAACAGCCTTGCCATGTGGTGAATTGAATCATGAATACTTTGGCATAGTTTAGTGACGGACTATTGGTGGAAAAGACAGATGTAAACTGCAAATGCGTAGATATTTAAATCTCCTGTAGATGCCTGAGGGCCTCATTTTGAAAGATTGATTCAGGTTTCATGCTGAGTTTCTGAACAGTCAATATACAGAGTGGACAAAATATCAGGAACATTAGCTCTTTATGTAACACAGGAAGTTGTATCCAGGTGAAATCTCCTCTCTGATCCCGCTTTGACTTCACCTGTCTAACAGTCAAATACATCAGGTCGAAGCCTGAAGAAGGATTTTTAAAAGTTGATACAACTGGAACCTGAATCAGCCAAACAAAGTGCAAATCTATGTCAGAGAAATGTTTCCTGATATTCTGCACACTGTGGCGAAACCCCATCTTCTTTACTGTGTGCAGTGTTAGAAACACATTACTGAAGGTATACAAGTCACAAATAAGCATAGAGTATCTTGCTGATATACAATATTCTATAAATATCACTGCTCGTTCATCGTTTGCTAAATTACACCTTGTTCACTGATCTCACATCAGCCACGAGTAGTGATGTTGAAGAGGGAGACACTTCCAGGCAGACTCTGGCAAATAACAGTATGAGCCATTTAAAAAAAAAAAAAATCAGTTCAACTTATCTTACAAGTAAATACTCCTCTGTTAAGACTGTTCCAGCCATGTGTTTGAGAAAATTTCAAGCACAGTTCATGTTTAAATATCTAAAGCCATTTAAATATGTATTGCTGCCCAGGTCTGGTCCCAGGGAGACGGATAGTGTAGATAGAGAGAGACACGAGACGACTGGAGAGTCAGTGAGCTGCGCCGTGTAAAGATGACGAGCTGCTGAAAGTTTACTTGGCCTGTGGGATAAAATTCAAAAACATGGGATGAGACATGTAAGAGAGGTACTTTTAAATATGATATACCTCATACTGAAGTTACATGAGTTTTCAACGTTGTCAAAAGGAAAAAAACACGTACTTATGACTATGAGTTTTCGTCCATATTTGACGGCGCTCCATCACTCCACATTGAGAACTGCCCAGTTATCTTTCTTGTCCTAATGATCACAAGAATAGGATATCAATAAATGTCTCAGGTAATGTGGAAATAACATGAAAATTTCACTCAGTATCTATAATTAACAGTCATAGATCATATTGTCTGCTCTGGGTGAATTAAAATGATTTAATTACGTTCCAATTTATTATATTCAGTGGCGGCATATATAGGCAACATAGGCAGATGCCTCCTAGAGGGGGCACCAATATTGATCCATGATCCAAAGATGCTAACGGTCCAAGCAGCAACCTCTGGGGCTGAAAAATGAAGTTAACATGGAAATGACAAAAACTGCAGTTCTTTAAACGGCCACTTGACGCTGACTCCAAAAGCCAGTCAGTCCCCATAGACACTAATGTTAAAATTACAACTTTACAGCAGAAATAAACACATTTACTGTCAGTTTAATGTGTGCTTTGTATCTATACATGTTCACTGGGTTTTGGTCCCCATAACTAATTTCAACATTATTGACACCTGTACGGGAGGTGAATTGTTATATAACTTCCGCGTTTACATTTTATTACGGCTTAAAGTTACACATAATTAAGTGGCAGGCTGTCTGTGGATTGTGTCCACAGTCTCAGTCAGATCCACCCCTTGCTCCTCCACAGCGCCAGCCTCTCGCACAAATATGGTCACTTCTGGCTCAAAAACAAGATGGCGATGCCCAAATTTCCAAAATGAAGGCTTCAGAATGGAAGTTCACAAACCAATGGGTGACGTCACAGTAGCTACATCTATTATTTTTGTCTGTAGTAGAGGTGCCACCTTCAGTCCACTTAGTTTATAAGTCAGTGATCATCACAGTCAGTAACATGCTAAAGCATTTCAGGCAGCGGTTGGCAACCTTTACTATTAATGGCCAAAACAGGAAAAACAAAATTTGTCTGGAGCCGCAAAACATGTCAGAATATAGGTAACAGCATATGAATTCTGAATCAGCCCATCAACGTTACAAATAATGTTCATTCATTAATATGATTTACTACAAGGTGGCTACTCTGCAGTGGGCTACTTATAATTATTTAGTACCTTAACTTTGCAGCAGTGGTGGTGAAAGCAGATGAATCTGTCCACACATTATTAAATCCTCTATTTTCCTCCAAGACTTTTCCCTTTTTGGATTTGGAATCAATAGTTATCCAGGTCGTAGATGTATGACACACATTTTAGTTGATGAAACATTAAAACATTTTTTGAATTTGATGTAGAGGCTACACATTTTTAAAGCTGTAGGGTACAATGATCTCCTTAGGCCTACAACAATGACAATGAAAATCTAAATGTTAAAAAATAACAGCCATTTCCATATGATTTCATGTCAAAGCCACACGGAGCCACTGAAGAGCCACTGAAGAGCCACATATGGCTCTGGAGCTGCAGGTTGCCTACCCCTGATTTAGGAGTATGGCAGACTGAAGTGTATTCGGAGAGTATTACAATAAGAGAAAATGAAATAGCAAAAGCCATTTGAGTCACAGTACGAAAAAGAAGAATATGAAATTTGTTAGCTACGTTGCTCATTTGTGTTGATTTCCCATGGCCATAAGTCCTAGGTCCAGCACTGATTACATTCGGGGTTGTGACAGTCATGCAGCCATAAAGATGTTCGTACCTCTGACATGACGGGCAGGTTGTCATGAGGAAGGAGCCACATGGTTCGGTGGGCCTTGGTTCTCTGTCTCTGCAGGAGCTTTCTCAGCAACCTCTTCACCTTCCGGTCTCTGGGGTCTGCACACTTCACCGCCTTCTTTGTGTAAAGACTATATAAAGAACACAATACTTGTTACACAACACAGAGAGGAGGCAGCACAAGGTTCTGCACAAACCCCAAATTTTATTCTCCTGGAAGCACAAGAGTGTCAAAAACAATGATTCAGCAGTAACGTGGAGGACAACAAAGATGTCTATCAGGTGAAGCCTCTGAGAGTTTGAGCCCAAAGGAATCAGAAAGAAGAGAAGCTGAAAGGTGGCTGGAAATAGAGTCAGAAAATGTTTTTTTCCCGGGTCAAAAAAAAGTCAAACTGTGATCAAACATGAGGAAAGTTGAAGAGGTTGGGAACCACTGAAATAGAGAGGACCAAAAGAAACTATTGTATCCACTGTACAAGAATTCTATGTTTTTGTTAACTGGACCGCATGTAAAAGCAAGCTCCTCATTCCCCTGCTACATCAGATTTCTCTGACCCGCTGGAAACAATAGGTATCACAATGCAGAATGGTTTACTTAACTAAACCCTGCTGTTCTGACTGAATGGCTGCGGCAGGGCTCAGCTGGCTCGGAAGGTATTTTCAGATGGCTTGTTATTCCCACATATTTCCTTTCTTACTTCCCTGGCAAATACAGCTCCGAGCCCTGCCATAACAACATGACCTGGAAAGATGACAATGCCTCTCAGCCCCGGCTCTGCCCTCCTCTAACGAGAGGCATATTTTCCATGCCTGCAGATTGCTGTGTGCTCTTTAGCTCCAGGAGTGGATAGTTGAAATACTTGCATGATGGCTTGTATACTGCAGTCGGGCCCCTCCGTCTGCACCTCAAACCGCAACACATCTTTGGTACGCACCTTGCCCTGGGAGTACAACATGCAGCACTGGACATCCCTTTGCATCTGCACTCCTTTACCTTTGAAGAAATGAGACAGACAGAGAAAAAAGAGCAAGAAACATGAGGGAAAAGGTGTCAAACAAAAGACAATATTATACTTAAAGTCCTCGGTGACAAGCTGAATTAATTATGTTGGCTTACTTCCTTCTGTTTCACACCTTTTGGTTTTATTTTAGCTCTACTCTACCAGGTCGTCTCAGAGTGAAAATACTGTTCTCAAGTGAGGAAAGGACACTGAAGCAACATCATGATAGTGCTGCAAAAGTTTCTAACAATATGCATTATTGCACATGATCACAAATAACACTAACACATTTGTTTAACATTCATGTTAACTGCACAGAAATTTGGTTTTTAAACACTGTGGAGTCAGTGTTCTGATGTTAGCAAAGACTGAAACACCTTTCGTGTGCAGCCATTCTGTTCTGCAGAATGTGCACATGCCCTCTAGTTCCATACACGCACACTCACATATGGACACACACATGTACACACAAGAATGTCAGAGGCATTACAATGGCATCCCATTGTGCTGCAAACACACACTAGCAGAGAGAGAAGGAGAAAGTGAGAGAAAGCGAGGAGGAGTGTGTGTTAGTGTGGAGGGTGTGCCATGATGCCTTTTCATCCAAAGCAAATGTGTAAACAAATTAAAGTGTGATGGAAGCAGCAGGAGAAATAAGAGCTGTAAAATAGGACAGTGACGCTTTGCTGTGCCACGGATCCGTCCTCGGGAACATCACCGCACTTCCAGCGCTTTCACAACATTTACAAAAAAGCAGATGAGACGACACCATCACACAGACTGAGCCCTGAGACAGTTGCTTTCTGTGTGTGTTGAGTGTTGTGTGATGCTCGTCCTCCTGCGTTCTGCCTCTCTGTTTACATCCATGCCTCCCTCCTTATCTGCTGCTCCTGCTGCTGCTGCTATCTCTCTGTCCCTCTTCTCTCCTTTTCTGTCTTCGCCATCGCTTTCTTTGCTACACTGTCCACCTGCAGGGTGCATGCAAGCCATGCACACACACACATACACCAACACACACACTCACACACACACACACATAGTAAGTATGGCTGTGTCCTACCTTCCACAGAAGCCAGGAGAATAACAGTCAGGGAGATAACAGTCAACATCTGCAGCATGAACATGATGAGGCTGGCAGAGAGGAGGAGAGAAGAGGAGGATAATCTACTCTGTCACCTCTCCCTCTATGGCTGCCTCTCTTATATTACTCCCTCCCTCTCTTTATACCTCCCTGCCCATCTCTCACTCACTCACTTCCACCACCTCTCTTTTTCTGTCTTACCGTCTTCCCCTCCCACCCTCTGTTTATCCATTTTCAGTCATTCTCACGCTCAGCTAAACTCCCTTCCTCTTTTTTTTTCTTTCACACTCATCTCACCTCTCACTCCTTTCTCCTTTCCCTGCATCTTCACTCAGGATGGCAAGCCTCATTTGTCTCATTTGAGGCTTTAAATTCCTCCTTCATTCTGCCTCTGCTCTCGTCCTCAGTACATTTTCCCCTCCAGGACTGAAACAGATTTAATGAAATCAACAAGGATTCACCCTGTGGCTTTCAGATTACATGAACAGTCCTGATTTGCCATTTAACTATGAAATCAGTCATTTCCAAATAGCGTCAAATTAACTCTGGTTTGCAGCTCTATAGTGTAGTTGTGTAAACTCTCAGACTAAACAGGAGGCGTGTCTGACTTGTGCATCTGGATCAGTCTCGCAGCAAATTTATGTTCTCTAAATGTGATTCCAAACAAAATGCAGAACACACCTAACTGTGATAAATAGAATTTATTAGCTGAGCTTAACCCTAAAAGAAAACACGCACAAATGAATCAAGGTTCAAAAATGCCTGTTGTAGATATGTGATGCTAAAATGTTGTTCTTGTACTGAACCTGTAATGTGCTTGTGTTGTTATTGGAACAGCCTCTTGCCAGGTGTCAGAGACTGCAAATCAGTGCACATCTTAAAAGCTTCTTAAGACCAGTTTGTTCTCTTTGGCTTTGTCTTGATTTTATACTTTGTATTTTGTGGGTTGTGCACTTAACTGAGCTTGTTTTTTTCAGATGTTTTCTCCTCTGTCTCTTTTATCTACCAAAAAGGGCTATACTGTATGCATACCTTGCTGTTTTCAGTTTTTATGCTCCCATCATGTCAGGTTATTGACAAAATGTCTTTCTATGCTGATGACACACCGCTGTATGTTCAATATCGTCATTTTTAAACATGCACAAAATATTCTCCGTTTTACCCTTATTCTGTAAAAAACAACATTCCTCCTAAGCTGTTAATATAGCTAATGAAGAGACTTATTCTATTAATATTCTTATTTACATGCAGCAGTACATGCTTCTATTAACATGCTGTAACATGTCATTTATCACGGGAAATTATGGTGCAGTGGAACAGCTGGAGACACTTTCTTTGCATCAAAAAAGGATTATTTCTAAGTTGTTAGGGTTTTTTTCAAACTTTTTCAAACCATGCGAACACAGCCTCCCTCTATACTCCTTCAACCACCATCCTGAAAAGGTCGGCATAGCAATATTTGAGCATATCCAAAAACCTGTTGATACCCAAAGAATTCATATTCATTCATGTTTACATGTATATTCAACCCGGTTTCACTCTGAAGTCGTCAAAATCCGACTCTTGGGCCATGACTTGCAGTGGCAGACACTAATGAAAAACGCCGTCCTTTAATAAGGCCAGTCACCATTATAGTTTAACGGGGCTTAGCGATGAGTCCAACAAACAGCAATTTTCACCCGGAAGAGCGGTGTTCATGTCCTGTAAGACTAGAAAGATTATGATTGTAAGATTATATAACCAAACCCTGTTATTTTTTTCTTAAACCCAACCACATGCTTTTGTTGCCTAAACCCAACCATGTGCGTTGTTGAAGGGGAAAGAAAGTCAATTTGTGGTATTGTACTGACATAGTGCATTTATTTTGAAAGAGACTGTATGCAAACAGTAAATTCCCTGTGAAAACAAGTGTATTTTGAAAGAAGACAATGCATGTAACAAGCAGAACTTGACACAGTATCCCAGAACGTCAACAACCAACGCACCCAGGGTACTTTACACATCGTATCTGGACTTGGACAGTGTGTGTGACGAGTATGTGACGAGGTTGGAATGAAAATGTGTTGGTGTATGTGTTTCAGACAAGAAATGTGAGCTTTTCTTTTGGGCATGTATTTATTCCCCAGCCTTGTAAACTGTTGGCTGGTTGGTTTGTGTACATACATGACAATACACAGAGCTGACTGTAAACACACGAGAGGCCGTGCGTCACAAATTGCGGTAAAAACCCAAACTGAGACGCATTTTCCGAATGTGCTGTGTGTCCAAAGTAAGCTCCTTAAAACCCAAAATATTGTGGCATATCCCATTTGTCTCAATCAGAAAATGCTTCATGTGGAAAGAGGCCTAATTCAGAACCAGACTAAGCTGTGTGCATGATCCGTATCAAATTTAGAATATTGTTATCACCGGAATGATCGTGGAATATTACTGTGCATGTAAATGTAGTCAGTGAAGCTTGCTCTTATGTATCTTACATTTTTTTATTTTGCCTTTCTAATCGTGACTCTAATTTACAGAATAAACTTGGAAGTCTGGCAGCACACATGAAACTGAGGTCCAGACATCCTTTTTATTCCAGCCTTTGTTTTTTCTTAAACTTTTATTTCTTTTTTATGGCTTGGCTCATGCTAATGCACCAATGTCACAAAGTAAATATAATATATTTGGCCAATAAAGTGATTCAGATGTTTGAAAAATATGTCCTTAATACATCTTCCCAGCCTCTCCCTGTCTGACCATAAATCATAATAGAATTGTTAGTAAGTTTCCATAACCAAGCACTGCAAGAACAAGCTGGAGGCTCTATCTGAGAGTCAAGCATCTACAGCCATTACAGAGAGACTCCAACAGCAAACAGCATCAGGACGTGATTATACTGAGAGAAACCAGAGAAATTGATGTAGGCCTGCATCTGTTTCAAGATATTCCTTTGATCTGACCTTGTGGGAGAAAAAAAATGACAAACACAGATGCCAAAAGGGCTTGTGATCAGACGACGCTGCCAACATCAACAGTGTATAAAACGCTATCGATCAAAGGCCTGATTAGGAGTGACAGACGGACAAATGTTTCTAAATCTCATTAGTGACACATTAGTGTTTAATTTGTCTCACTAATTACTAACTTAACAGGCTGTAATTCTACAGTTTTGTTGCTGTCTATCAGGTCTGATACAGATTACATGATAAAACACTGACCATGTGGCCAGGAAATATTTGGATGTCTTTGTTTATTTGCCTTCTGCTTGGAGCACTGCTTATTCCTGTGTCCTTAAAAGGTCTCGTCACCCAAATCCCCCAAACATAATGATGAATACAAGCTAGCCATTCAGATAATGTCAGTCTTTTACATGATGAGGTTTTTGACATGTTCAACATGAAACTGCAGAATGTCATTTGTGGTGTTCCAAAGCATAAATCTCAGCAGTATGTTGGGAAACAATGCCCTGGGTACTGATAATACATATACAACAACAGAAATTAGCAGTCTACAATACTTTTTTACTATAGTTATGAATTTATGAGTAAGTCTAAATGAAAGGTGTAAGTGGGCTAAATGTGTTTTGTTGTGATTTGGCTGAACTGACCTCTTCAAAACTGCATTAAAGAGCAACTTAACACTAGCTGAAAATCATGTTTTTGCCAACTCCCAGTGGTTTATGTTGCTGCAGCAATGCAGAACTGTACCTACATTAACTTGAGACGCTGCAGTTCATGGTTGGCACCTCAACCCCCCAAGCCACCAGAGGTACTACGAAGTCAGTTCAACTTACCCCGGATATCTTTTTGTTATCTGGCTCGCCTAACCCTAACATTGTCCGTCTAGATCAGGGGTAGGCAACCTATTGCTCCGGAGCCACATGTGGCTCTTTAGCCCCTGTCCAGTGGCTCCTTGAGACTTTGAGAAAAGAATTCTATGGAAATTGATTCTATGAATCCAAATGTTGCTGAACCTCGATAGCAGTGGCTGGTTAGCTATGGATGCCAAATCCAAAAAAGTAAATTGAATAAAATAGAGAATGTAGTAGTGTGTGGATAGATTTGTTTGCTCTCACTGCCAGCTCTGCAAAATTTAAGTACCAAATAATCATAGATAGTGCCCTGCACAGTGGCCACCTTGTGGTAAAACATATTAACAAATGCTTATTTAGACCATAAGTATAAGCTAATTTCCTCCGAGAACCATCACCTTATCGTGGTGGAGGAGTTTGAGTGCCCTAATGACCCTAGGAGCTATGCTGTCGGGGGCATTTTGCCCCTGGTAGGGTTTCCCATGGCAGATTGGTTCTGGGCGAAGGGTCAGACGAAGAACGGTTCAAAAGACCCTTCATGATGGTTATGATCAAGGATATGTGTACCTGGCCCGGAGGGTTACCGGGGCCCCGCCCTGGAGCCAGGCCTGGGGTTGGGGTCCGTGGGCGAGCGCCTGGTGGTCGGGCCTTCACCCATGGGGTCTGGCCGGGCCCAGCCCGAACCGGCTACATGGGTTCGTCCCCCCTGCAGGCCCACCACCCGTAGAGGGATCCAGAAGGGTTCGGTGCAATGTGGATTGGGCAGCAGACCAAAGCGGGGGCCTTGGTGGTCTGATCCTCGGTTACAGAAGTTGGCTCTTGGGACATGGAATGTCACCTCTCTGGTGGGGAAGGAGCCGGAGCTTGTGGAAGAGGCTGAACGTTACTGGCTAGATATAGTCGGCCTCACCTCGACACATAGTTCCGGCTCTGGAACCCTAGTCCTTGAGAGGGGTTGGACTCTCTCCTTCGCTGGAGTTGCTCCGGGTGAGAGGCGGAGGGCCGGGGTGGGCTTTCTGATAGCCCCAGACTCTCTGCCTGTTGGGGTTTACCCCAGTAGACGAAAGGGTTGCTTCCCTGCGCCTGGGAACGGGTCCTGACTGTTGTCTGTGCTTATGCACCGAACAACAGTTCAGAGTACCCACCCTTTTTGGAGTCCCTGGGACGGGTGCTGGACAGTGCCCCAACCGGGGACTCCATTGTTCTGCTGGGGGACTTCAACGCTCACGTGGGCAATGACAGCGGGACCTGGAGGGGCGTGATTGGGAGGAACGGCCTGCCCGATCTGAACCCGAGTGGTGTTCAGTTATTGGACTTCTGTGCGGGTCGCAGTTTGGCCATAACTAACACCATGTTCAAACATAAGGATGTCCATCGGTGCACGTGGCACCAGGACAGCCTAGGTCGCAGGTCAATGATCGACTTTGTAGTCGTATCATTTGACCTGCGGCCTGGTGGTGAGTTGGATCAGATGGTGGGGGAAGATGCCGCGCGGACCTGGCAGGCCCAAACGAACAGTGAGGGTCTGCTGGGAACGCCTGGCGGAAGAACCTGTCCAGATGATCTTCAACTCCCACCTCCGGGAGAGCTTCGACCGCGTCCCGAGGGCGGAGGGGGACATTGAGTCCGAATGGGCCTTGTTCCGCTCTGCCATTGTTGAGGCGGCATTTGCGAGCTGTGGCCGCAAGGCTGCTGGTGCCAGTCACAGTGGTAATCCCCGAACCCGCTGGTGGACACCAGAGGTGAGGGGAGCCATCAGGCTGAAGAAGGAGGCCTACAGGGCATGGTTGGTCTGTGGGTCTCCGGAAGCAGCTGACGGGTACCGGCGGGCCAAGTGGAGTGCGGCGGCGGCAGTCGTGGAGGCAAAAACTCGGGTGTGGGAGGAGTTCGGTGAGGCCATGGAGGAAGACTATCGATCGGCTCCAAAGAGGTTCTGGCAAACCGTCCGGCGCCTCAGGGGGGGAAGGCGGCAACTTGCTCACACTGTTTACAGTGGGGGCGGGGAGCTGCTGACGTCAACTGGGGACATTGTCGGGCGGTGGAAGGAATACTTTGAGGAGCTCCTCAATCCCACCAACACGTATTCCAGTGAGGAAACAGAGACGGGGGTCTCGGGGGCGGGTCGTCCAATTTCTGGGGCAGAAGTCGCTGAGGTGGTGAAACAACTCCAAGGCGGCGGAGCCCCGGGGGTGGATGAGATTCGTCCCGGATATCTCAAGGCTCTGGATGTTGTAGGGCTGTCTTGGCTGACACGCCTCTGCAGCATTGCGTGGACATCAGGGGCAGTGCCTCTGGAGTGGCAGACCGGGGTGGTGGTCCCCATTTTCAAGAAAGGGGACCAGAGGGTGTGTTCCAACTACAGGGGGGTCACACTCCTCAGCCTACCCGGTAAGGTCTACTCCAGGGTGCTGGAGAAGAGGGTCCGGTCGATAGTTGAACCTCGGATCGAGGAGGAGCAATGTGGTTTTCGTCCCGGACGCAGAACCGTGGACCAGCTCTTTACCCTCGCCAGGGTGCTGGAGGGGCATGGGTTAACCAGTCCACATGTGTTTTGTGGATTTGGAGAAGGCTTACGACTGTGTCCCCAGGGGCATAATGTGGGGGGTGCTCCGGGAGTATGGGGTGGGTGGCCCCTTGCTAGGGGCCATCCAGTCCCTGTACCCGAAGGAGCATGAGTCTGGTTGCGTGGCTGGCAGTAAGTCGGACCTGTTCCCGGTGAGGGTTGGACTCCGCCAGGGCTGCCCTTTGTCACCGGTTCTGTTCATAACTTTTATGGACAGAATTTCTAGGCGCAGCCGAGTGGTGGAGGTGTCAGGTTCGGTGATGGGAGAATCTCGTCCCTGCTTTTTGCGGATGACGTGGTCCTCCTAGCTCCATTGAACAGTGACCTCCAGCTCTCACTGGGGCGGTTCGCAGCCGAGTGTGAAGCGGCTGGGATGAGAATCAGCACCTCCAAGTCCGAGGCCATGGTCCGAGGCCGGAAAAGGGTGGATTGCCCACTCCAGGTCAGGGGGGAGGTCCTTCCTCAGGTGGAGGAGTTTAAGTATCTCGGGATCTTGTTCACGAGTGAGGGTAGGATGGAGCGGGAGATTGACAGGCGGATTGGGGCAGCGTCAGCAGTGATGCGGGCGCTTAACCGGTCCGTTGTGGTGAAAAGGGAGCTTAGCCAGAAAGCGAAGCTCTCAATTTACCGGTCGATCTTCGTTCCAACCCTCACCTATGGTCACGAGCTCTGGGTAGTGACCGAAAGAATGAGATCGCGAATACAAGCGGCCGAAATGAGTTTCCTCCGCAGGGTGGCTGGGCTCAGCCTTAGGGATAGGGTGAGGAGCTCAGACATTCGGGAGGGACTCGGAGTAGAGCCGCTGCTCCTCCACATCGAGAGGAGCCAGTTGAGGTGGTTCGGGCATCTGGTAAGGATGCCTTCCGGACGCCTCCCTTGGGAGGTGTTTCGGGCATGTCCAACCGGGAGGAGACCTTGGGGCCGCCTCAGGACACGCTGGAGGGACTACATCACCCGGCTGGCCTGGGAACGCCTCGGGGTTCCCGCGGAAGAGCTGATGGAAGTGGCTGGGGAGAGGACTGTCTGGGCTTCCTTGCTGAGGCTGCTGCCCCCGCGACCCGGATCTGGATAAGCGGAGGACGACGAGTACGAGTACGAGTACAAGTATAAGCTAATTTAGACATAATAGGCTATTTACCTTGATTATAAGGCTCAAACATGTTTTGCGGCTCCACACAGATTTTTTCAAATTATTTTTGGTCAAAAATGGCTCTTTTAATGGCAAAGGTTGCAGACCCCTGGTCTAGATAACCAGTACTACAAAGCTGGTTATCTACTAGTCTACCAGCCACAAGCTCGTTCATGTGAAAGAGGCAGGGCTGTTAACCATGAATGAAGTAGGCTACTTCATATCATATGAGATGAAACGGTACTAAAAGTGTCTGGGATTGCAAAATGATAAAAAGTCAGTAGCGTGGGGTGTAAACGATACTCTGTAATCTTACAACAGAAACTGTAGAAACACTGAAAATACTATCCAAAAATTCACCATTAGCCAATTAGCCATTAGCCACCATTGTGCAGGTATCACTTAGCTATATGTGACATTAGTATAGGGTATTTTTTGCTATTTAGTTGGATGATGAGGGAAGTATCTGAATATGTCACATTAAACACTTAACAGACTGTTTCTGTTACTGAAGTAAAGGGCGGAAAAGTAGCCTAGTTAATGACTCATGAGGTCTATCGGACCAGAATGTTGCATTTATAATAACAGGAGCTAATTAACAGTGTGTGGATTGTTCTCATCAAACAGGTGTCTTGTTATTTTTAGCTGCAGCGATGGAATCAGAGAGTAAAATAGCTACACTGTTAGCACTCACTGTGGGCTAAAATAAACTTTGCATAAGTTAAAATGCTGCTAAAATCATGTGTTTAGTGTGTAAACCATCTCTGTGTTTGTTAGAAGCTCTGTTTTAAAACCAGTGGAAATGTAGCCGTGGAACAATGAAATAAGTCTACTAACCTATAATAAGATACCTATAATATACAGGCTACACTTTTTTTACCTGAGACTCCAGACTTTTGTCCATGGATACCTTTTTCTGCAGTGATCTGATTGGTCAGTGGTCAGGGTGTTGACAGGCTGTGATCCGATACCCTGAACATAACTTACTCCTGAGCAGGTTAGCTGTTCAACATAAGGTAGCCTACCATGGTGATTCGTCTTGATAAAAAGAGAACCAGCTTGTAGTACTGAAAACCCAGAGTTAACCCTTAAGGTACCTTGCTAACTCCAAATCCTGCTTCATAGTACAGGCCTCAGGTCGCCCTAGAGGCATTACCAATTTGTTCAAAAGCTGTTAATTTGTCTGGAGACCACTGTCAACTTTGTTTCTTCATCTGTCCTGTTTTACACCATTTCACTAATGCAGATCAGGCAAATCAAGACAGACTGTCCACGCTGTTATTTGCAATAAGTGATCAGATCAGATTTGTGTGTCCAGGCAGCACCAATCTGTCTGCATTGCTAACATCGTGGCATCAGTAACTACAAAGCTATGGTGATTATGTGGCTTTCCAACGTGAAAGCATAAGCAATGGAGGCTAACAACAGCAACATCAAATGTTTTTAACACTGAAAAATTGCTAAAAAAAATCACAGAGGACATTCAGTGTTGGATTCATTGTTATGGATTTATTTTACAAAGAGTCCAAAAAGACGCTGTAGTTCAAGGCTGGAGCCGCACAAGCCGTTGGAGCTGCACAAAGGTTAATGTTAGCTTCTGGGCAAGATTAATTAAGTCTCCCTCATGCAGCATTTTAGAGATATTTTATATTAATAATGTTATGTCGTATATGACATTGTCAACCGCACAGTTAACCTCTACAGTGTCCAGCTTGTGTCATCAGTCCCAGTTAACACTTGATGGTGAGGTAGATTTGTACTCTCAGCTTCAGTGATACAGTAATGTTACACAAAAGACACTTTGAAATCCAATTTAAGTGGTCAAAGCATCCGCACTGAGAAGCAACTGTAGAAGTCTGATTGGAATTTCATTTCAAAACACCTCCAAATGTGGTTTGGATTTCCATATTTCATGTGGGTTTTTTTGCTGTCCAGACTTCAATCAATCTGGATATGCCAGAAACAGATTTGGGCTGGCAGTTTAAACAAGGCTTAATTCTCCTGTTGTTTCAGATCCTGCCACACCCTCTCACCCTGCAGTCATCTCATTCATTTCACCTGAGCTTCCCCACCTGCACCTCATTCCCTCATCAGCCACTCTCTATATACCACCCTACATCTATTGTTCTTCTGCCAGATTGTCTTGTGTGCGTCACCTAGCTTTTTTGCTGTTTTGCCTTGATAAATCTTTCTTCTTGATTTCCTGCACTTTAAATTCCTCTGCCTGCTCCTCATCAGACTTGTGGCTGCACTTATCCTGATGTAGGGAGGCTGCTGTTGGAGGGTGGAGAAACTTGTACGATCCCTTAAGTTATTCCTGTTGGATCAACACCAAAGTCTGACATTTATGGTCGATGGTTTAGATAGCTGAGAAGGCTTCTGCTATCATTTCCCATTGTAGATTCGCTACAAAACTTCTGACACGGAGCCATGTTATTTATATTGGCCAGCTATCCGCAAGGAGAACCAGGATGCATCCCCAAACAAAAATGACACAGGAATGCAACATACATCACTGATAGTTATTTTTCTTTTAAACATCACTTCCAAAACTGTCTCACTAAAACTCCCGGGGTGGTTCCATGAAATAATCTTGCACAAATTACGAGGGGAAAACAGCTATAAAAGTGTTCCTACAGTCAAAAATACATAAATTAGGCCTCCAAATTTAAACAATACATCAAACTTCATTAGCCTAAATGCTTCGGACATAACGTACTCTGGAAAAAATAAATGTAGACAAATGTTAAGTACGTTGGCAAGGCACTACTGGAACCATGAGTCACTGCTCATGCAAGGAAATATTGCTTTCGACACTAATGCGGGACATGTAATGGACACATTTTGTAAGGGTAGATCAATATGGGCCTGCCTAGTTCCTGTGGTTAAACAGATCTTAACATTGGACAAATTATCCTCTGGCTCCTGCAACACTTGGTGGAAGAACTGAGAAATATCCAGACAATAAGGCAACAATATGTCGCTTATGGGCTTACATATCCGAACCCTGGATGTGAAAATATGCAGCCTGTTCACTGAAGGGTGAGGCCGGGGTAAAACTGTGTGTCTACATGTGTGTGTGTTGGAGGTGGGGTTAACTGTTCAAGAAATTGACCCAAGAAATCAGGTTGGAATGTCAGCTGCAAAAACATACCTTCCACATGACTACAGGTCGGCTTGAGAGCCAGATACATTTTCCGCATATCTTTGGAGCAGTTAAAATATCTCCTGTCAAGGTGTGCAGATGCTAAAACGTCGGCAATCGGAAACAAAAGCAATAGCAGTGAAAAGTGGGGCGGACAGTGTAATGTCTTCCTCTTTGAGGGGGTGGAGGTATATGGAGGGATAATATGGCCTCCTGCAGATGTTGGAGGGCTCGGTTCACTGCCGTCTCAGAGATCTTACTGTACCTGAATGGGATTTCCGAGGGATAAAATGCGGGGGGCAATTCTTGAACTGATCCTTGAAACGAGGCAAACAGGGAGGTGTATGAATCAGACAACAAGCTGTGTGGAATGCAGAATGATGAACAGTACATTCCTACATTGTTTTCTGCACAAAGAACATTACGATGGTGGATCTGGGAATAATTAACATGATGTTCACAGACAAATTCCAATAGTTCCAGCTTGTGACACCGTTTGGTTTCAGATCAGATTAAACAGCAGATCAGCAGAGTTTTGGATAAGAAGGAACTACAGTGTCAGTCAGTCCATGACTTTGGCCCACGCTGCAATAAATCTATTGGCATTTTTTGGTTTTTAGTGAAATGTCCTAATAACTGCTGGATGGGTGGCCATTACATTTGGTACAGAAACCCACGGCAGCCTGGTTTCACTCCAAGGGCATCTAAGTAAGCTGTTTGGGCAGTGTCCCAGGTGTCATTATAGTGACGCCAGGGACACAGTTTAGCGTCTGTATAAAGCAATCTGGGCTTTCAACCAACTCCAATGTAAACCCATTCATGTCATTATTAGAAGTTCAGAGTAATGGACATAGTTTAAAGAGTGTGAAAGCCTCCTCAGGGTGGGTGGGTGTTGGATGGAGAACAGTGCTCGAGACTAACAAACAACATCAGTTGCGACGTTTGTGCCACTCAAAGCTGTGTGGTTTTTTTAACGATACATCATTGCCTTTTCTGCTGCGTTTGAACCACTCAGAGCAGGGTGCTTTGTGATGAGACACTGCTGCCTTTCCAACTATGTTTGCGCCACTCAAAACCAGGTGTTCAATAGTGACATTTGCTATCTTTCCCTAACCATAACTATTCCATTCCATTTCCAACTGCTTATCCAGAGCCAGATCACAGGGGCAGCAAGCCGGGCAACGCACTCCAGACGTCCCTCTCAGGAGGCACCCAGGAGGCATCCTGATTAGATGCCCGTAACACCTAAACTGTACCCTTTTACCCTATCTCTAAGGTTGAACCCAGCAACCCTTCTGAGGAAACTCATTTTGGCTGCTTGTATCTTCAACCTCATAACCGAGTAGTTTTATTGCCTAAATCTAACCCCCAACCCCTTCTGCCCACTGCATATCTGCCAGTCAAAGCCAGGAGTATTTTTTTTTTTCGACAACTACAATCTTTTCCTCACACAAACAAGCAGTTTTGTTGCCTAAACCTAACCGCCAACCACCTCTTACAACTGACCCTTTCTGCCTCAAGACACAATGCAAAAGGCCGCCCCTGGCATCATTTTCGTAACGACTAGAGATGAGATCACGTTGCCCCTGGTGTGCCTAGGCCGGGGGTCAGCAACCTTTACTATGGAAAGAGCCATTTTTGACCAAAATAGTTTTAAAAAATCTGTCTGTAGCCACAAAACATATTTGAGTTTTATACTAAACTTAAGGGTATCCATGGTGTGTCACGCCTCTCGCCCAGTGTCAGCTAGGATAAGCTCCAGCACCCCAGCGACCCCTAATAGGATAAGCTGTTATGGAAAATGAATGAATGAATGAAGGTAACACAGCTTATTATGTCTAAATTAGCCTATCAACATTATTAATAGGTCTAAATGAGCATTCAATAATATGTTTTACCACAAAGTAGCTACTCCACATTGGGCTCTTTATGATTATTTCATACTTAAACTTTGTAGTGTTGGCAATAAAAGCAAACAAACAAGACTTTTTCTTTTTTGAATTTGGAATCCATAGCTAGCATAGCTATGGAGACTTACTGCTATAGAGGTTTGGCAAAATTTAGAGGAAAAGGTGCTGGATCGTAGTTTCTGATTTGGTGCATAGGCTAAACATTTCAACAGTAAGAGAATGTATAATTGAGGTTAACAAAGATGATAAATGGAAGTTAAAATGTTAAAAAATGACCGTTATTCATTTACATATTTTTTTGTCAAAGCCACAGGAGCCACTGCAGAGGGGAGAAAGAGCCGCATGTGGTTCTGGAGCCACAGGTTGCCTACCCATGGCCAAGGTAATTTGTGTCAATGATTTTCCTCTTGTGCCACCAAGTTCACATTTATAGTTTAAAGTGAAATGTCTCAATTACTATTTGCTGCATTATCATTAAACTGACAGAGCCAGGCGAGCTGTTACACGTTGGTATGCTATAAGTAAGTAATCGCCCTTTGGCTTTAGCTTCATGTTCAGCAAATAGACATGGAAGTACATTGATCTTCCCATCTAACTCTCAGCAAGATAGCAAATAGGTGCATTTCCCAAAGTGTTAAACTATTTCTTCCGTGTCAAGAATCTTAAACTGAAAAGCAGAACATTCAGCCCACTCGCCAGAATTAAATGTTGGCATTGTACCTTGCAGCAAACCATGGATTTTTTACATTTTTATGTGTCACATCAACAATTCTAAAGTGATGTAGTTCAGATTAGCCTACATGTATATGTTTCTCATCAGAAGATGGAGGGGATGTGAATGGTGTGAAACCTGGGTGAGACTAGCAGCAGAGAGCAGCAGACCACTGTTCAACACCAACAAACAACGAAAGCGGGTATTTTAAGGAAACTTTGGGACATCAGCCATGTTTGTTGCAACCAAATCGGGTATTTTGAACCAAAACATGATGTTTTCCCAACGCTATCCAAATGGTTTCTGTGCCTAAACCTGACCGTATGTTGTTCACAGCATTGTCACAACATAAATGTAAGCGTTGAAACGAAAATAAAAGAAGCATACAGTTTCAACAAATCCACTATGTATGAAACACACAAATGCGACGGTTTGCAGAAACATACTAAGCCAATTTTACTCCAATCTGTGCCTGTGATCTGATTATAAATGTATTCTACTGAGCTTTACTATATATCTGAAATAAGTAAAGAAACAAAGCCAGTGGATAAAAGTTTATTCTCTCAGCATGCCATTTTCCCATCAATATAAAGAAGGACTCTGAGGCCAGCCAGTCCCAGATCCACTCTTCATGTCCTGCTCTTGGACGGGGGGAGGCTCTACATTTTCTTTTCACATGAGATTTCCTTAATGGAATGTCTTTATTGACTGTGGAAATAAAATGATGTCCAATCCTTCGACATGTGATTATATTTTATTAGAAAAGAGCACTCCGTGTTCCCCTGTGCCAGTCAGGCATTCCTCTGCAGGGAGTTGACTGGTGCTCTTCTGGAACCAAACATCTGTGCTTCTCACAGCTCTGTTTCATTACTCCCCGAAACACTAAACCCAGAAAATCAGCTTAAACACACTCAGGCATTTATTTTGAAAATCCCCGCTGCAAAAACTCAAGGGGTCTTGACTGTGCCTAGAGTGTGAAACTGAACACTTTGGATGTGTTTAACAAATGCTGCCAGGAAGAACAACACACATCGCAGGTCTGGAGAGATTCAGATATATTCCTAATGCAAACTCGGAGCTCCGTGTGATTTTCTCAGTGTCATACAACAGTCACCGTGTTGAGTAAGACATTTAACTTTCACCACTGGCTTGTATTGCACTTTAATGAACTGCTGCAGCAGCAAAACTGAGAATTAAACAAATGCTGATGATATAATATTTATTGTTTCGCCACTTTTCCAAGAGACATACTGTTGGTAACACTGGGAAAATAATGATTTAATATCCTCCTGAGACCTCAGCTTCTGTTCTGGTCGGCATTTTTAGTGTCTCCAAGCTGTTTGGGATCAGTAAGCCCTGATAAGTATAAAAAACTAAACATTGTCTTTGAACAGGAAGTTGTTCTGGAGAAAAAAAGATGTTGGGTTTATTTTTAATGGTCACAGTGTGTAATAAAGGATAAAACAGTTTATGTCAACAGTTTATGAACGCTGTTGTGCATAAACTAAATTACAATTAATGCACCGTATCTAAAAGTCTGGATGAATTTTCCTTTTTCCATACTCCAAGCAAGGAATGTCCTTTTGTCTGTAGTCCCAACATCCTCAAACAAGATGATGACGTCCTCAAACATGATGATTGTAAAAGCTTTTTACTGTTGGTAAAATTAGTACATCTGTTGCCGTATCAAACGTTTCAACCATAAAAAAAGTTTCAACCATAAAATGTGATCAGGTTTTGGACCTTGTCTACTTTTGTGTCAGGGTCAGCTGCAGACTGACATGGCAGAGATGGCTGCCATCTTGTTTTTACATGGGTTAGCGTATCGTGGTCTTACTACGGCTCATTAAAGTGTCTATGAACAAGGACAACAGGTCTAAGTTAAGCAGAATGAAATATACAGTGCAGCAAGGGTCTCAGGAGGACATACCATGGTGTCAAACACAAAAACATCTTTGTTCAGGGTACTGAGTAGCTCACCTGGTAGAGCCGGTGCCCCATGTACAAAGGCTCCGTCCTTGCCGCAGTGGCTGCAGGTTCAATTCTGACCTTCAGCCCTTTGCTGCATGTCATCCCCTCTCTTTTCCCCCTTTTGCACTACCACTGTTCCATAAAAATGAATCTTTAAAAACATCTATATCAATCTGTAGCCAAACGTCCTCTGCATTCCAAATTAGATCCCGACTGATGTTGGCCAGGCTGATAGTAGTTTATCACAGATGTAACAGTATTGGCAAATAAGTTGGCTGATAACCAAAAAGAGAGAGCAGTAAACGCCTAGGATATGTTGCAGTCATTTGGTATTTGTTTGTCCACAGCACGAACCTATATATATTTCCAGCTGTATAATGACCTGCTCACAATTCAATACAGTTTCCTCCGTGGGGTGGCTGGGCTCAGCCTTAGAGATAAAGTAAGGAGCTCAGACATCTGGAGGGAGCTCAGTGTAGAGCTGCTGCTCCTTCACGTTGAAAAGGGTCAGTTGAGGTGGTTCGGGCATCTGATCAGGATGCCTCCTGGGCACCTCCCTTTAGAGGTGTTCTGGGCATGTCCCACTGGTAGGAGGCCCCGGGGCAGACCCAGAACACACTGGAGGGATTACATATTTCATCTGGCCTGGGAAGACCAAAGGGTCTGCAACCAGGGCCGTAAACTCCCTCAGGGCCCAGCCTTTCAATGATGCAAAAAAAATCCAAAGGGCCTTGTTGCACTATAAGCAAAATAAACAGGGCACACATAGTGGGTTAATTTTAAGATGCAATACTGAAGGTTAAACATGTAGTTTAAAATCTTTTGAGGCACATTTTCTAGTTTTACCAGAGCGTTGTGTCTGTGATTTCTGGTTCCAATTGGCATATAAAACAGCTAATTAATATCCATACAAGTAGGTAACAGCAGCAACATATCAGCACTGACAACAAGACAAAAAAAACAGTGGTCGTGAAATGATCGAATAAACAAACAGATTTTTTTTTTTTACCATTCTAGTTTCCAGTTTAACCCATTAGTCCAGACAGTTAAGATTACAACCCGTCATCTTCAACAGCACAACGCCCTCCCTTAAACATGTCAACAAGGGCAGTACCCTGGACAGCTCCAGCATCCCTGGAGGTCCAGGATCAGCACCTTGGACAGAGGTGTTGACACAATTCGCTGCAGGATGTTAAAACTGATCCACCTGAGCTGTGCACGAAGTGAGGAGGAAGCTGTTCAGTGTAGCAATCGAGAACAATGTGGTTTCCCAGCTGAGAGTGAGTGTTGCTTACATCTCACCTAGAAACACATCAACTGCTTTTTTTTTTTTTCATTTTTTCTTGTTCTTATTGCTGCTAATTCTTCAGATTAAATTCAGTCTGGCACATTTACTGTCAAGCAATTGATACTGCGTCAACCCTCAAAGATGATTAATGGGAGCATGTGACATTAGGTAGAAGCAGCTCATAAGTCCAATGACCTGTAAGATGGCGTCTTTCCAGACCAAGACTGAGTCTCTCTACGTGGTTTTCTTGTCTTCTGATAATCTGATCAAAAGTTTATTTGGCTGCCACTTCCCTAAAACTCCCGATTATTTATTCTGAGGGTGTGTGTGAGCCGAGGCATTTAACTCAACAAAAATGATGTCAGAGACAACAGAGCCCTGGAGGAGAGTGCTACAGAAGTACAGATAGATTAAACCAGCAAGCAACATGGTTCGTGACAAATAAAAAAAGTTAGCAGGGTCACCCTCAGCACGACGAATCAAAAGCATCCTTCCCAAGTTGATGCAATTAAAAAAAAAAAAAAAAAACACGAACAAACAGCACCAAGATTTCCAGCTTGAATTACCATGATAGTCCTGTGTGGATTTGATAAAGTAAAGCTGATAAAGTAATGTTTTCTTTCTCTTTAATGCAATAGTACATTTGTTTTATTTGTCCACTTTCACCCGCATGTCAAAAGCCCTTAAAGAACTGGTATTTTAACACTGATCACACACAGAATGACAATATTTATCAGACAAACTGATGAAGACTGACTTTCATTCCGATGAAACGGGTCGTTTAAAACTTACATTTATTCCATTGTACAGTAGTATCTCATAAATATTTACAAAAAATGTACACATTACCACGGATGTCTTCAAAATATGAAACGTCTTGATGGCACATTGTAGAAAAGTGTTTATAAATATCCAATTTGAGAGTCTGATTTAGAAAAAGTACGAGAAAGGTGTCACAACAAATCGTGTCCCCGGAACAGAAATTTTCTTGGATGGTTGCAGATATTCAATTGTCTTGTCTTTTGAAGCAACTGTTAATCTAGTGTGCCTACAGAGAGGAGAAAGAAGAATTAGCACAAACTGTGGTACAAAAAAATGTCTTTATTATACGTGCACAGAACTGTCTGAGCAGACTGTATGTTAGATCCAACATCCTTGTTAGCAGAATGTAATGAGAACGTTAGATCGAAACATACAAAAGGTGTTCATGCTCAGCTGGTTGATTTTTTTCTTCATGTTCATATTGCTTTTACAAACCAATAAAAAGAGAATATTATACATAAAAACACCTTGAAGTTTCAAAGTCTTGGCACAGCTTACCTTCAAGAAATGCAAATTCATCTATGGCCTCTATTGCATTGTCTGTCGAGGCAAAAGAAAAGAGAGATATAAAAGTCAAAACTGGTTACCAGACCTTTCAGGTTTCTATACAGCTGTGCTAATAAATGTGGGTTTGTCAACATCCAAGTGAACATTAGGGCTCCAACTAACCATTATTTTCATTGTTGACTAAATCTGTCGATTATTTCTTCAATTAGTCAACTAATCATTTTATCGAAAAATGTGTTAAAATATCGGTCTGTCTCTCCCAAACCCCAAAATTATGTCATCTAATGTCTCGTTTCGTACTCACGCCAAAGGGTTTTAGTTCACCGTCATGGGAGAGTGTGTAAAGCTGCCAATATCTGAACGTAAGAAGCTGCAATAAGAGTATTTTGGGGTACTATTATCATACTTTTCTATGAAAAATGGCTCAATTAGTCGACTACTAAAATAGTCACCAATTATTTTAATAGTCGATTAGTCATTGATTTAGTCGACTAATCGTTGCAGCCCTAGCGAACATGTTAACAATGTCCTCTAAAAAAGTCAGAGCAATATCAACTTTCTCGAGAAACAATTTATATGTTCACACCATGTACACCAGTGGCTCCCAACTGGTGAGTCATGCTCCATTCTGAATGGATTTGCAAATATGTCAAGTTTGTGAAAAAAAAAAAAAAAAAAACACACAATGAAGTTTCAGCACAGAGCTTTTATTTTAAAGTACTGTTTCCTGCTGTAGAGTGAGTGACTATCAGACAGCTACTTGACAGAGACAGCAAACAGGCCAAATGCAAGTATGACGCTGAACATATTAAACTGTGTGGACTTGAACTCTTGTCTACGGAGAAATCTGGACCCCGTTGCTGGACCAGTTGGGACCACTGATCTAAACCAACCTCAGAGTCCATCTGCTGAACAGCATCTTAAACTCCTTTTGACTCTGCATGTATGCAAACTACATTCATAGTTTCTTCAAAGCTCTTACCCAAGTCTTTTCTTTGCAGCGTTTTCCTCTTCCCTTGCTGGGCGTACACCAGGGAATCTTTGGCTATCATCTCAACAAACAACTCCTGAGAGAAAGAAAAAAAATGTTTTGTCATTTGAAGATGAATAACTGATGTTTTCCCATTGATATAACTATCAATATAGGTATGAGTCCAAATGAACCCAAAGATAATCAGACCTGATTTTGCACACATTATTGCTGACTTTCATTTATTCTTTGTCAATTATAGGAAACACTTTGTCACCTGGTTCACCTTGTTATATTCATTCTACTCAGGTTCTCACTTTATTTAGTTTGAATTTTTTTTAAATTTAGAAATTATAAACCCCCACACAATGCTTGCAACAAGCAGAGGATGTTCCTTAAAATATATATTTTTATTTTTTATATTTAATAATTTCTGTGGCACTGACCTTCTGTTTCCCTTTTATTTGCTTTATTTTTGCGTAGAGCATTTGATTAATTTAGTTTCTTGCAAGCTCAAATATGGTACATTTCATGTCCATTGTATAGACATTATATTATCCTGATGAAGGTGCAGGGTGAGAGGACAGGTTATACAGTAAGACTGAGAAGTTTAGGCGCTAACCTAGCTGCTGGAGTTTATATTAAACTTACCACACTGAACACATTGATCATACATGACAGAGACGAATTAAGGTTGATGATGTTACTGACTAGCTTGATTTTAAATGGGAATACAGGCTACTTAAAGGGAGTGAGCATGCTGTGTTATTTTAGGGCGTCCTCCGTGTTCTTACCGTGGCTTTAGCGATGATGAACACGGACTCCTGGCTGGCCAGCGACACGTCTGGGTCGGTCTTCATGAGCGCTTTGATCCGGGCCAGCGGGAGTTTGGACAGTCGGTTATGGCTCACGGCGGCCGCGGGGCCTGTCTGCTGCTGGCTGCTCTCCTCCTCCGCCTCGGCCCCGCGGCTCTCCTCCTCGCTCCCACACCGGTCCGGGTCGTGCTCCGTGGGGGTGACAGGTGTAGCCACCGTTGCTGCCATTCTCCGCTTTTTCACACGCTCGTTGTTCCTCAAAAAAAAACCCCACACAAATCTCAGAGGTTTTCTAGAAACATGCCACTGATGACAACAACATTAACAGCAGCGCGCCAGCATGTGCTTCCGGCCTCTTGGTGAGGAGCCTGCGCTGATTCGTCAGTCAGTCACCCTGATGTCCCGCCTCTTCCTCTCCCGCCAACTAATCTGCGTCTGTGATTGGACAGAATGTGAGGCCAGCTCTGGCTATTGGATAAAAGTAAATGTCAATCAAAGCTACTTGTGTTGAGGCTTCTATAGTGAGGGAATATCGTAACATCCATGGATGTTGGTGTGGAAGTGATATTTTAATTTATTTTGCAAACAAGACAGTGGATGAAGAATGTTATTCATTTACTTTAACCGGTGAGAAAATGACATTGTATAAAGACCAACTTTACTCAGTTTATTTCACCTTTTTGTCCACTTGGTGGCAGCAGAAACAAGCTATATTAACACAACACCACCACCTTATAAAGTTGACAGGGCAAACTGGTGGCAATTTATTTAGGGTGAAGTCAGGTAATTTAAGACACCTTTTGGTAGATTGCTAAGATTTCCACCTAAAAGTGTTACTTGCTATGTATCTCTGATATATCCTATGTCTGTAGTCTAATTTAAATATGATGCCAAGTAAGAAAATGTAGAAACTTTAGACGTTCAAACTTACCAAGTACCTCTGCTTCACTGTAATGACAGGTAAAATGAGTCAGCTGGTAAGGTGAAATGTGACAGTCATGCTTCTTTGTTTTCTTATATGGTTGTCCTACTTTCTGCCATGCTGTCCCTGTCCATTTGCTGCTTGCTTCCTTAGTGCCATGTTGTCTATAATGCATGTTTGCGTGTAACAATAAGGCAAGATTACTGTGGCTGACATGGACTCACAGCATTATCTTTAATATTTTTTGAGTGACAAAAATACTCAATGTCTGTAACATCACAGGGTGGCACACTAAAGCTTAAGTCATGGTACCTGGTGGCCTAAAAACACAATACTCACTTAAAACCCTTTCTCATAAAAAGTAAAGTGTATCCTTAAGATGTTTTGTGTAAAAGTCAAACAGTTAATAAAATGCAATATCAACATGCCAAGTGGCTTATCTTGAAAGGTTGGGGACATTTTTGGCTCTGTCCATCCTAGTTATCTCAGACCAGTCAAATGATTGTTTCATGTAAAGGATATCTGTCATAACAATGCAGCAACATGTTTGATTGGTAACATTTAATGAGCCCAAGATGTTAAACCTTATCTGATGTCTCAGACTGTTACCAGACTTCACCTAAAATGTCTTACAGATGTCATGTAAAGTCATGTTTCTGGTCTGAAATGCCAAAGTTATTGCGATTGCGATGTTCACCAACCTGAGCACATCTGTATTCAACAACTGTTAAGTTTAATTAGCTAAACAGCAAAGATCTGAACTATTTGTAAAACCTGTAAGATTATTGAGTGGAATTATATCTTCTATCTCACATTGCCACCTTGGAACTACACCTGTGTTTAAAAAAAAACCCTCATATTTAATTAAAAATGGTGCCATTTGCTATAAATGCTAACCCATCTCCACCATAATTTTCTTTTCTTTTCTTTTCTTTTTTTGGGTAAAATAGTCAGTAGCAATCTATAACAAAATTAAATGCTTATTTTACAACAACTAAATAAACTATATATACATTTAAAAAACCAATTCAGTTCAACAATTAATTTCTTATTCTCTTTGATATTTTTGTCAGATGCAGGTATGCAGTGATGACTTTTGGGTAGCATGTATGTTGATGTTGTCTAATGCCAAGTCTCTATTTGATCATGTGACAAGACGACACAATAGAGTAAACAGTTTAGGCGCAAAATCTGTCGTGACTTGACAAGCTGAGCATCTGCATGTCCAGCGAGCAGTCATGCCTTTTAAACATAAAGGCAGCAGTGAGAAAAGACAAGAGAAACAAACAGGAAGAAAAAGTAGCAAAGCTCCCCAAATAAGATTCCTTTGGATTTTGTATAAGCAATTGCCAGTAGTGTGTGTGCGCCTTGTAACTAGTAACTAGCGTGCACTAGGGCCCATCACAACAGCATGCACTGGGGCCCATTTTGATTACCTTACGCCACTGCCTCCAACAGATATTTTTCTAACATACTAAATATTCAGAACTCCCTGAATTCCCTTTATACAGCTTATATGTGTAATGTTTCAATAATTTAATTTGCTGGCAATATTTGTCATATGATTGTGTTTTGAGTTAGTGCAAGTTTATTCTCCAAAAGTGTGTATGCAGCATTTCCATTGTTTTAGTCCATGGCAGATAACACAATGAGCAGTCCACTAATACACCACACTAATAGGATTGTGAGGAGCGATTTAGTCCTCCGAGGCTCCATTCACATCTTCAGTCACAGCCAGGTGAGCCTGAGGGACAGACATGAAGGACCCACAGCTCCCAGGTAAACTCATCTGCTTTATATACTTTTCTTATATGTCTGTCGCTGTGAATGTGTGGAAGAGTTTGCAGAAAGTATTGTTTCAAATGTGGGTACCACTTTCTGATAAGGCATTTTTCCTAAAGGGTTTGCAATCTGGAATTCATGGCTTTTACTAATGGCTAATAAATTACTGACTCATGCTTTATAGATCAGCTATTGGCCTTTAAGAAGAATAAGTTTGAGGTTACCAAGTCATTAATAAACCCTTTGCTTGTGTTTGCCTGACAACATCACAAATGCTTTGTCCATTTATTTCTTTAACTCAGCAATTGCATAGATGGTAGACCTTTTTCATGGCAGACATTTTGACATGTCCTGGTTCGCTCAGTCCCATTAAGTGTCCCAGTAAGGCATGACAGTTAGCTGGCACACACAATACCAGCACCCTGGAATGAGCTAAAATAAATAAAATGCAGTTATTAATAATGTCACCAATTACACCTGTGTTGTTCCTAATTTGACAAGCCGTAATATCTGCTGTGAAAAAGGTCTGTTGTGAACTCTGTATTAATGAATTCATAACACTATACTATCATTAATTTGTGGTTTACCAGTAATATACTGCATTGTTACTGAAAAACACCAGCCAAAGTTATTCTTCACAACCTGGCAACCCCAAACTACTTCCTCTTAATGGCTTCTAACCAATCTGTAAGACACCAGTAAAATATTTATTAACAAGCACTGAAGACAAAGCATATTTACTACTCATAAACCCTTTAAAAAAGACGCCATATTATTTTTAACCCATTTAAACTGCAAAATGGCTGTGTGGCTACATCCAAGTTTAGTCCTGAATTGCTTTAATTTGACAAGGCAGTTTTATTTACATGTCAGTATATGCAACTTAACAGAGTTGCCAACTTTTCAGAAAACCTTGCAGTGAAATTTGAAGGAAGTTGGGTGGGCCCCAATCTATTAAGGGCCCTTTTTAGGGTTGCTAACGTACGTCAAAGACAGTTTATTCAATTTGTCATTTAAGTAAAGAAACATGACTATTTACAGCCATTTCCTGTGTTTCATAACTTCTAATCCTTACCTTATCCTTACCTTAAGTAGCAAGAACAGGCAACATCTCTCTTTAAAATCACAACTTGTAGGTGATTTATTTCCACAAACACATCGTACAGCAGTAGCAAGTAGCATGTACAGGATAAATGTAAATGTAAATTCTAAGTAGGCTACTTTGTGTTAAAATGGATACAGCAACACGTAACATGTTCAGAACACAATACAGTGAATACAATGCAACAAGGTGCAGCAGTAACAAAAGAAAAGCAAAAAAAAAAAAAAGGTTTGAAATGATTATGTGGTCGAATTTTATCCATTTCAAACTGACTAGACCCACTAATACGGTTTCTAAAAGAAGCCGTTAATCCCAGTCGCTTTAAGCCTACCTGCGGCTAAATTTAGCACACAGTGACCAGGAGGAGGTGCAGTGTTACTGCTCTGTAGATTCACAGAAGTTTAACGTCAGTTATCCTTGTTATTAACCTTCGTCTACTTCATTAAACTCAGCAACCATTTCCTCTCGCGTGCTGTCACTTGAAGAGGTTGTATTCGCTCCACAAGACGCCCACATGGACCGTAAGCCTTGACGGATGAACAATGCTACATCTGACCCTGCTGCTCGTTGCTCATTGTGTAATGCTGTAACCTTAATCAACAGTTTCCCGTGCAAACAAAAGAACAGGATATAAACTGTACATAAAAAGAAATTCAGAGTACTGTCCTGATTGGAAAACATTAATACCTTGGCCAGAAAAGAAAAAGAAATGTGCTGAGACTTAGGAACTTCTTGCAAAGAATAAGATTGTGTTCCCAGAACAGAAGAAAACAGGAAAGCTGGACACATCCTGCTTTTGTCTATCATTATAAGGAAAAGCAAACATGTTGAAATTGATGATATCAGCATCTGTCTGGACCTCTAAAGCTGGTAAGATACTTGTCCAAACATCGACACCCCAAAGGTGTGGAAAGTTTTTGTCAAATAAAATGTTAAAGGAGACCTCCCTTTGCATCTGGAGAATAGATTTAACGTCAGGTCATTCGTACACTATGTCTGAAACAAGGATAATACATTAGTACATATTTGCGAATTAACTTACAATCTAGTTATATTCGGCCTCCATCTCGTAACAGACACCGACACCTTCTAAATTAAGCTCAAACCAGGGATAAAACCGGGTTAGGACTGTTGCGAAAGAGGCCAGACGTTTTACAACATACAGGCTAAAGTGAGTTCTCATGGAGGTCAATCTCATTACCAATGTTCTCTACATAGAAAAGCCACACACTGAACCCTGCAAGACTTCTTCGGTCCAGAACATAACTAACTTGGCTCTCCTCCCTAACGGCAGCCATCAAAGCCCGCCTGTGGCCGAAGCAGAAAGGGGGCAAAAAATCCAAAGATGAAGCTCCAACTGTTGAAAAGTCACCCAAGAAGACCCCAGCCTCCCCCGCCGTATCTGCCATCCCACAGCTGACCGAAGAGGAGAGAATGAGGCAGACACCGTTTGAGAGGGTCGTCTACGACATGGCCCACAACGAGAGGATGGTCAATGACCTGATGCTCGGGCGAAGAGTTGGCTTCTACGAGCTGCGTGGAGAGGTCGGGCAGGGGAATTTCTCCACGGTCAGGTTGGGCATCCACGCCTTGACGAAAGGTCAGAAATCATGACTTAGTTGTGCGGTTTTATCCCAGATGTTTGTTGTTTGTGTCGTAACCCTGAGCAAGCAGTTTTCCTGTGGCATCCGGTTGAATCTTCACTCCACCTTGAAAACAATAGCTTCCAAAGACTTTTGCTTATTTTGTCACAGAAATACACGCAAAACACAACAGTAAGAATTAGTTGTGTTATACATAGTCAAATTTGATTGGTCGAGTCTCGCCTATCGGTCACTCATCGTCAAATCATGTTTTTTTTTTCTGCTCACGAATCCATATTCTCATTTGTCATACTGATTTCCATTTTTTCCCAATTGAACATTTGGTCTTGACTTGGCATTAGAATTTATTTTATTATCCATCCACAGCTGTTTGTCGTCAGGGTGTCTACGAGTCCTTAAAAAGTCTTAAATTGTCTTAAATTCAGATTCAATGGGTCTCATGTTTTCAGTCACATTACCTTAAAAATTTCTCCAGCCTGACAGACTCAATGACTGTGTTCACAATCACTGGACAGACCGAAGAATTGCAATAATAAATAGCATTTATGACAGCGATGAGATTTTGTTTTCATTTTACGTTAAACACACTAAACTTAAACTCACCCAACTGATGTCATTTTTCTTTACTGTTCATTTTGAACTGACATCAGTGTGTTTGCGTGACACACACATGCTCAAGTAAACGCTTACACACACATTTTTATATATGATGTTTATTTCCATTGCAGGTTTGGTCTTAAATTTCATATAAGTTGGTATTAAAAAGGTATTAAAAAGTCTTAAATTTAACCTGGTTATATCTGTAGACACCCTGGTTGTGTGTAAGGGTTGCCTAGTTGTGTAGCACTGAAATACAGTGGTGCAGGAATGAGTCCTAAAACCCAGAAATTAGTTTGCAGCACTCTGGTTCCCTCGCCTTGAAGTCATTGAGTTTTTTTGTTTTGATTAGATGCCTGGAAAAAAAGGGCTGTGGTTAACACAAGCCTAAGAGACTTTCACAAAAAAAATGTCAGTAAATACCCTACTCGTAAATTTTAAAGCATTTGTGTCATAATGAAAAGGCGACATTAACAAGCAGCTAAATCAGACAACAGAACGTCATTAACACAGCTTTACAGCCTCATTGTGGTCGGGATGTTGACTCAAGCAACTGTGCTGAACGAAACGTTAAAGTATTTGATTTGATTTGATTTTTATTTGTCTCAAACTAGCACGAGCATAAAAACAGGCAGTAAATATGATTTTAAAAAATGGCACACTGTGATAACGCGCAAGTTCGAGAAGGGGCTGAAGGAAGCAGAGCTTATCATGTTCAGCCCCCCCCTTACATTGTCATATAAGCACATACATAATTGATAAATCTGTAGAATCTTAAAAATTTAAAACATTTAATCTTTAATATGAAATAGAGCCCTGCTTATAAACATACGAGGCTAAATAAAATCCTTTCTAAAAAAGTATAAGGTACAAAATTAACAGTCCAGTTCTTTATAGTTGACCAAGAGTGATTGTTTGTAGTTGTGTTTAAATTGTTTTAAGTTAATGCACATTTTTGTGTCCTCATCTAGTGTATTCCACAGTTTTACACCACAGACAGAGATGCACATACTTTTCGAAGAGTCGAATGGATGGTAGGATGTCTAAAATTGTGATTCCCTCTTAAATTGTATTTTCCCTCTCTGACCATGAACATCATTTGTATGTTGCTTGGTAACAATTTATTACAGGCTTTAAACAAAATTTGAACAGTTTTGAATTTAACTAGGTCCCTGAATTTTAAAATACCCAATTTTAAAAACAAAGGATTAGTATGATCAAGGTACCCAGCATGATGAACCATCCTTATGACTCTTTTTTGTGAAGTGCAGATCTTTTGTAAAGAGCTTTTGTATGCATTTCCCCATACCTCAACACAGTAGGACAGATATGGATCAATAAGTGCATAGTACAGAATTTGAAGTGATTTCAGATCTAAAACGTGTTTAATTTTACCCAGTATTCCAATGCTTCTAGATACTTTGGAGCACAAATATTTGATGTGAGGTTTCCAGCAGAGCTTATGATCAATTAAAACACCAAGAAACTTAATTTCGTAAACTGTTTCGATTTCAACATTTTCAATTTCCAAATGTACTTCTTGCTTAATTTGACGATTTCCAAATATCATAAACTTAGTTTTGTTCAGGTTTAACGATAATTTGTTTACATCAAACCAACACTTTATGTTTTGCAATTCACTTTTGACCACCAATAATAGCTGCTGCAAATCTTCCCCCGAACATAAAATATTTGTGTCATCTGCAAAAACCACCAGTTTTAAAATATTAGACACTTTCCAAATATCATTAATGTATAGAATAAATAGTTTGGGTCCCAAGATTGACCCCTGAGGGACACCGCAGGTAATGTTTAAGCACATTGATTTATGGTTACCCAGTTGAACAAACTGCTTCCTATAACTGATATAACTTTGTAACCAGGTGAGTGCTACCCCTCTGACACCATAGCGCTCCATTTTTTGAGCAATATTCCATGGTCAGTTGTATCAAAAGCCTTCTTTAGGTCAATGAAAACACCCACTGCATATTTTCTTTTATCAATGCATCCTGTTATCTCTTCCACTAGCTCCATTAGAGCCATGGAAGTTGATCTAGATTATCTAAAACCGTACTGACTGTCATTTAGTAAGTTATGTTTCTCAATAAAATCATCCAGTGTTTTCACAAATAGTTTCTCCAGTATCTTTGAGAACTGGGATAGTAAGGAAACAGGTCTATAATTTGTGAATAGATGTTTATTGCCGGCTTTGTATAATGGAATAACTTTAGCCAGTTTCATTTTATCTGGGAAGGTGCCTGTTTTGAACGACAAGTTACACATATGAGTTAGTGGATCAGCTATTCCCTCAATTATTTTCTTTATCAGTGACATATCAATGTCATTCCAATCAGTGGAAGTTTTGTTGGTACTTCTATTTACAATATCAATAATTTCCATCCTGTCGACAGTTTCCAAAGACATTGAATCTGCATTTCTCTCGTCACATAAAAAAAAAAAAGTAAATAAACATTCCATTTCAGCTGGTTTCTTTCCAATATCTTTTATTTCTATAGCAAGATTGGGCCCAACGTCAACAAAGAAGCTATTAAAACCATCAACCACATCCTTCATTGTAACAGTTTGCCTTCCCTTATCTGTAAAGTGATCAGGATATGTTTGATTTATTTGTTTATTTCTAATAGTCCTATTTAATATATTCCATATACCTTTAACATTATTTTTATTCTTATCTAGTAGTTTAGTATAATAATCCTTCTTGCACACTCTCATAATAGTTATTATTTTATTTTTCTATTTCTTATATTTAAACTCTGCCTCTTTTGTTTTATTTTTTATAAATAGCCTATACAAGCTATTCTTTTTTTACATGCATTTTGAAGCCCCTTGGTCATCCAGGGGTTTCCTGAATAGCGGTTCTTAGTGCTATACTGTTTACGAGGGCAGTGCTTATCATATAGATTTTTGAATGTATCTAAAAATAAGTCATAAGCCTTGTCTGCCGCTGTTTCATTGCATACACTGATCCAATTCCAATTCATTAGATCATTTTTTAAAGCAGCTATAGATTCTTCAGTCCGTATTCTCTTATAGTTAATTTCCTTTAACTCCCTCTTTTTTTTTATAATTACATTCATAAATTAGAAAGACAGGCAGGTGATCACTAATATCGTTCATTAAAATTCCACTTATCACTTTACTTTCCAAATTATTTGAAAAAATATAATCAATTAGGGAGGCAAAATGGGATGTTATTCTGGATAGTTTGGTTATTGTTGGGAAAAGACTCATACTATACATTATTTCGATAAATTCATCTGTTGATTTATGCTTGGTTGGATTCAGCAAATCAATGTTATAATCCCCACAAATATAGGCATTTTTTTGTTTTGTTGAGGTAAACAATCTTTCCATATTTGTGATAAACGTGTCGATATTGGATCCTGGTTTTCTGTAGACACAGCTGATGATTACATTTTTCATTCTCACCAATTCTATTTCAATAGTAATACTTTCCATTATATCATCAATTGTTACTGACAAGTTATCAAGAACCTTGTAAGATAGACCTTCTTCAACAAACAGAGCCACACCACCACCAGGTCCATTTGCTCTACTGGCGCAATGAAACTCATATCCCTTAATAAAGAAATTGGACCCCCTCTCTGCATTTATCCATGTTTCTGAAATGGCAATGATATTGAAGGGTTTTTTGAACTGACTTAGGTAATCTTTTATACTTTGAAAATTTGCATAAAGACTTCTACTGTTAAAATGGATAATGGATATACCAAGGTCATATTTAATAGTAGTATTGAACTGTTCCTCTGTGTAGTAGCAGCAATTTGCATAGATGTTGTCAAGAAGGTTCTGATCGGGATCTATGTCTCGTTCAACTTCTTTTATGAGTAAAGCATAGAAGTGCAAATAGTGCAGTACATACAACAATGGCAATTTATTTAGACAGCAAATCGACAGCAAAAGTAAAAATTAAAAACTACTAGTCTCTATCAAATCTTTCAAAGTGATCCATGCTCCTAATGCACACCCCTTTAGAATTCTCTGGTGCGCCATTTGGTTTAATAAAAACCTTACAGTTGACAGTCCAGGTGGTCTGAATTTTGCCCTGTTTCTTGAGCTGTTTTGCCTTCCTGGCTATATCTGCGTTTTTCATGGTAAGGTGCTCATTGATGTAAATATTTGTGCCCTAAAGTATGATAAACATTTGTTTGTGTCAGAGCTTATTCTCTGCAATTATCCAAAATCCAATGGAAAAATACCATTAACTTTTTGATGATGGAACCAGAGGGGGCTAACCTCCGCACTGGCCTACAGCAAAACTTCATTCCTATGAAACGAGGAGACTAATAGACAGACAGATGGACAGAACATGTTATTTGCTTTTTAAATAGCTGTTTCTACACAAGAAGCGTATGTTCATAAGTTCAAAAAAACTTTTAGCACTCTGCTGGTGATACATTCTAATGTGAGTGCTCTGATCATGTATCCTGATTTATTGGAAGAAACCAAGCAATTCCTTGTAAAATGTAGACATTCAGCACCTTGATATAACCTAGATGGAATAATGGACTAATTTTCCCGACACTATGATGATTGGACTTTGAGATTGCCGGTTGATTTAAGCTGCTTAGATCGAATAGTCGACTATTCGGGGTCCCCTTGTATAAAAAATATATCAAAGAAAATTGTAGAAATAAAACAAAAAAAGGAATTTTAAGCTGTTTTTACCTCTGTAAATTTGGCTCAGTATCACAAGATGATTGTCATCTTTTTAAAAGTAAACTCTAGAGAGTTCCTTTCAGAGGAGCCCTGGATCAGGACTGTGATAAAAAAGGTTTAAGAACAGTACCTATTTTATTTTGGGCTTGTGCATTAAACAGGGGTTGCTTAATAATTAATGTGTGAATCTGAAGTTAGTGAAGGAAGGAAGCACATTCCCTCCCTTCCTGCAGGAAACCTTTAGCCTTTTCTGTTATGTGGATGTTGACGTTGTTTAATTTTGACACTGTGCAAATAATATCAGGGGTTTGTGAATAATTCCCATGTCAGCAGACCGATCCCCTGCTGAATAAGCCTTTCTGATCACCCTAGATTTTCCTCGACCCCTGCAGTGCATTTGTTTTCTGTTGAAATGCCTTTATGAAAATGACACATGTGTATGTGTGTGCAGGTTGAACAGTCGGGGGGTTCTTGGTTCTCTTCCACATTTTTGTCATACTTTAAAATAATGCTGCAACAATCTCCCAATTAAATTAGATGCCAGGAATACATTCCTTCAGCCTTCTCCCCTAATGTGCTTCTAACAGTCTCATGTGTTTAAATCTCTTAAGTATGTTTGTCCTCATTTTGACCCGTTGCCTTGTAAGACCCTCTCTAAACCCATCATCGACATCTAATCCTGCCCTCGTCTTCTGTCTCAGAGAGAGTCGCTGTCAAAATCATGGACAAGATGCGTCTGGATAAGAGGAGCCAGCCGCTGATGTCCTCAGAGATCAGCTGCATGGAGAAGCTGTGCCATCCCAACATAGTGCGTCTGTACGAGGTGATGGAGACCAGCAGGAAGCTGTATCTGGTGATGGAGTACGGCAGCAGTGGGGACCTGTTCTCCCGAATCACCACCAGGGGGAAACTGAACGACCTGGAAACCAAGCTGGTGTTTGCACAAATCATCTCTGCTGTAAAACACATGGTGAGCTCCAGCGTTGGTATCAGTTATCATCCACTCAACAACACTGAGGTCAGCCTGTGTCTCATATCCATGTCTGAGGCATTCATAATTCATATGATGTAGTTATTCAGCATGGTGAAGAGATGAGTTCGAAATCAAGTTCTCAATCTGTAAATACTTAAACTACATCAATTTGAAGTATATTTAGAGCATTCTGGGGGGATAGTTGTTTATATCTTCATAGAGGCCACTAGAGAGGTGACAGGAAATGAGGGGAGATGACATGCAGCAAAGTTTTCTCAGTCACTGATAACATTAAACCCAGAGGCCACCAGAACGTCCTATAATTAAGGACTCTGTCGCCCATCTGATTATAAGATCACTGCTGCAAGCAACATCGGAAAACATAACAAACTGAGATTCAGTTGTTGTCTTGTGTTAATGATAACAATACTAATCCATGTTGGAAGAAGAACACAGATTTTTTACTTAAATCAAAGTACCAGAATAACAATATGAAAGTGCAGTCTTACATAAAAGTACATGAGTATTTTCAGCAAATTTTACTTGAATTATCAAAAGTGTATGTAATTATGTTGCAGAGAAATGGCCCCTGTGAGTAAAACATTGGTGTTATATGTGACATTATAAGATTGCTGATATTGATGCATCAGTGTGTTGGCAACGTTTAATTATTGTAGCTGGATGAGATGGAACTCTGTTAACTAATTTATATTTTAGTTTAGTCCAGTGGTTCCCAACCTGTAGCTTACTAAACGAGTTCACTTTATTTATGTATTGCCTGTCATGCAAAAGAAGGACAATACTGGTACCAGAAAGGGGCAAATTCAAAATTAAGATACATTTTTCAAATGACAAAAAACTGTATTAAGAGAATGCTAAGCTAAAAAGGTGAGTTTCAAGGCTCCTTTTGAAGGTAGATTGTGATGCCCTCAGCTCCTCTAACACTATTTCAGAGACGAGGACCAAAGAGACTAATTGCCGCCTCATCATAATACTTTGTCCTCACCCAGGGAACTACAGAAAGGCCAGTGTCTAGGGGGAGCATATGTCGAGAACATGTCTGACAAGTATCCACGTGCTAATCCAATGAGTGACTTGAACACCAATAACAGGATTCAAAATCTATTCTGAAACCACCCACCTTGGGGTCAGATCGCTCCCAAGAGTCACAAAATAATCCAACTGACCATGAGATGATTATTTTGGGAACGGAAAAAAACATACACTTATTTTGTTCTTGACTTTTCTCTTATTTGTACGTTCAGTGTAAAAATCCGGATAATTTTTCCTCTTTGGGCCTTGTAGTTATTATAGTGAAACGATCTGAGACGTTTAGAGGAGAAATCTCTCTTTGGTGGAACTTCTAACAACTTATAGACATCTGAAATGTGACAATAGGCCCAAACTATACTCTCATTTTTTATCAGGAATCACAAACTAGTGGGGCTGAAAACCGCTGGTGTAATTATCTTTAGCAACATGCTGTATTTTAGAAACTTACAATATGTTTTTGTATAAAATCTGAACTGGAAAAGTAACTAGTCCCTATACTGTAAGATAAATAGAGCTGCAATGATTAGTTGATTAGTTGTCAGCCATTAAATTAATCACCACCTTGTTTGATAATCGATTAATAGGCTTAAGTAACTTTTTCTTTACTCCTCTGTGACAATGAAATAAATATATTTGGGTTGAGGAGTAAGCAAGACATTAAAGGACGTCATCTTGGGCTTCCGGAAACAAGGATCAACATTTTTCATATTGATTAATCAAGAAAATAATCGACAAATTATTCAAGAATTAAGATAATCACTAGTTGCAGCCCTAAAGGTACATATTGTGGTGATAAAAGCATACTGTCCTCAGAAATGTAGTGAAGTAAAAGTATAAAACAGGAGAAATTGGAAATTCAAGTAGCTCAAAATTGTACTTAAGCACACAACTTGAGTAAATGTACTTAGTTACTTCACCACTGATATTATAATAATTGATATAATAATATTTCTACAATGTTTTGAAAAAGGTGAATGAACACACAGAAACATAGAAGTTATTATTGTTGTTTAATTTTTATTGTTAACCCTTGCATCCCCTAAAAATGCTTCCATTTCTTGTGATATTTCAGCATGACAACAACATTGTCCACAGAGACCTGAAGGCAGAGAACATCTTCTATACTACCAGCTACTGCATCAAGGTGGGAGATTTCGGCTTCAGCACAGAGACCGGCCCCAATGAGCTCCTCACAAACTTCTGTGGCTCCCCACCATACGCTGCTCCCGAACTGTTTAAGGACAAAGGTTACGTTGGACGCTACTCAGACACCTGGGCTTTAGGTATTCTCTTGTACTTCATGGTGACGGCCACCATGCCCTTCTACGGGGAGAACATGGGGAGGCTGAAGCGCTGCATCCTTCAGGGGGCCTACAGTATTCCTGCATATGTGCCCGATGCGTGCCAGCTGGTCATTAAGGGTATGCTGCGGCCTGTGCCTATCGATCGCTCGACTCTAACGCAGATTACAAACAGTATGTGGCTGAAGGGGATTGAGTATCCTGGTCCATATGCCATGCTGCCCCTGTCACCGGCCCACTTTGCCCAGGAGGACCAGGCTCTGTGTGTGGAGGAGCAGGAGGTGAAGAGCTTGCTGTCAGATCTGGGTGTTGTGGCAGTCCATTTCCAAAACAATCCCTGCAAAGACTGTAGGAGCCCTTTGACTGGGACCTACCGGATCCTTCTCCATCGGGTCCAGAAGAGGAGGTCAGTGGAGGCTGTTGGTTATTCAGCGCTTAACCCTGAAGAGTACGAGAGTCCAAAGCCGTGGTCTGTGACACCTGTGGCCAAACAAACTCCTACAGCTGTCTGTGTTCTGCTGTAAAGAGAAATAACTGGAGTGGACTTGCTTTAGTTGTTGCACTTTATCACATACACATGTGTCCATGCATGCTGATACTCCTTCAGTCACTTCAGGCTCCTGTACTCGCTGAGGCGTTATGTTACATGTTGAGAAATACTCAAGTTGTGTTGTGCAATACTGGGCTGAAATGTTGACAAAAGGAATTTGAGGTCGGAGCCGGAGGGTTCCTCTGTCCCTCAGTGTAAGTCAATTATAGCTTATGGGCTAGGGCACATCTCAAGTAATTAGCTATGGCTTTGTGTTCTAATTATTCACCAACAAAAGCTTACTGACGCACAACATTCATCAATCACTGTATGGCTATCAGCATCTTCCAATCCCTTTTAGTCAGAGCATAAATCTACCAAACTAATCCGGGGCTACAGGTAATCCTAATAAGATAAACACTGGGGACATGCTTGGGTTACAGAAATGAAACCTGGCACTGTTTAAAAATGACCTGGGAAAATGACATGAGGCATAGAAAATAATTAGGACCACATGAGGCCAGAGACAAAATGTAAAACCAGTCTGCAGCCCTCTTTAGTTGTTGCAACACATTCTCTCTCAACTCATCAAATACCAACACTTGGTCAGTGGCCCTAGATAACCCCCTAGCATTAGTTTTTGATGCTCAGGGACACTGTGTCAAGTTACACTTCAAAATAAACTTCCGTTTTACAGGAAATGTACAGTTTCCATTTGTTAAATACATACTGTTTCTTTTCAAAATAAACTTCCTACATAGGTTAAAAAAAAACTTGTTTCAAGGTTTACTTCCTTAGGTTAACTACACATTTATACAACTGGAAAATGTAAGAATCACATTAGGAATACAACACTGATAAATGAAAATTAAATGTTAAAAAATAGCTGTTATTCATTACATATATTTTTTTTTGTCAAAGTCACAGGGAGCCACTGGAGAAAAGCTGCATGAGGCTCCTGAGCTGCAGGTTGCCTACCCCCGGTTTAGGCAGCAAAAACACGTGGTTAGGTTCGGAAAAAAACATCATGGTTTGGCTTAAAATAAATACATTTGTTACAAACATCATGTAACATATGTGATTAGTGCACTACGCTCTCTCGCTCTTTATACTACACCAATTGCTTGGAGCATCAAAAAAGCCACCCCCGGCGCATCTCTAAAGGGTGCCTCTGGGCATCTGTATCTGACACCAAGGGCCACTGATCAAGCGTTGGTGCACAAGTTTGGATTAAGACTGGGTTTTTGTTTGTTTAAACAAGAACTGGTGCCTAAAATGCCTTTGTTTATTGTAGATATTTATTAAAAAATATTTGCAAATATGCACATTTTAAGATTGTCACAACAAGTCTGGAGCACACAGATTGTTTCAAGTTTGCACAATTTTAATCTTATTTTGTAAATATCTAAGTTAAGTGCTGATGTTTTAAGGCAATACTTTCATCAGTGCTTCATGGACACTGGCATGAACTTCATGCTACTCTGTATTAGTAATTATAGCACTGACAGAGGCAACATTTGTGAATCAGAATAAAAGCATTTTCAAACAATGACTTTAAACCGTTTCCTCTCATATCTCTTCATCTTTCCCTCCAGCAGGATAGCAATATTGACTTTCTCTGCTGCATGCATGACTCCAGCCAAGATTTCAAGAGTTTACAAAGAGATTTCCTTAAATGGGACCTTAAATGATTTCTTGCTTCCTCATAAGCACTGAGGTTTAAAAAAAACTTCATCCTTTGAGCCAGTTAGCAGGAATTAATGTTGGAGCCACCTCAAGATCTTTCAGTAAAAGAGTTGATGGTGAAATATGACGCATTTGTGAATTCTACAGAGTTACGAAACATGAACATGTGAGTTCTTTTAAGACTGCAATACTTTATTTAATTCCAATCTGTGATGTCAAACTTTCCAATTCTCTCTCCACTTCACATTCACCTCACCTTTTACTTGTGAGTTCCTCGGGGGTACAGCAGTTTCTCTGAGTCAGGCATCACTCTTTGCCTATTACCATCACCCTACCACTTGGCGCCAAATCTGCCAGTGAGTGCACGCACCTGCTGAAATTAGTGATTGGCACTATGATAAGCACCATATTTTGCAATAACGTGTTGAGCCCACAGCCTGTTTTCAAACAGGAATGTGTTCTCATTGTGTGGGCAGGAGCGGACAGGGATAAATGATCAAGGCCTCCTTGAGTGCCAAGAAGGAGTCCTGCTGTTTATTTAGGAAACCTGTTCTTGCTCAACATCACTGGTGTGAAAATCACTGTTAAAATTTATTATCCCAACCGCAGGATCATCTGTAAACTGATTAAGGATGCAGAGAATAATGTTTCTTGTGACAGTGAAATGAAAACGAAACAACCAACAGTGTCCGTCTGCAGCTGCTGTTTCAAAACAGATTTCAAAAAGGGAGTTAATGCATGAACGGAGCTGATACACTGAGGGAAAGTGAAGTTGTTTTCAACAGTAAATCATTTACTTTGAGGCGATCAAAGGTAGGTAAGCATGACATGTCAGTGAGGTTCATTAAACACAGAGGCTTACCTTAAGCTAAATATTTAAAGTCTGATATCAAACCTTTAAATCAGGTCAGATAACGAAACCATTTATTTCAACATCACTCAGGGAAGAATCACTTTTACGTGTTTATCTGTTTCTGTTTGTCTCCTAACTACTAATGCCAATGCCACAAAGGATAATAAAATAAATCTCAATGACACAATGCTTTCTTTGATCCAGTCACAAACCCGTCTGAATGAAATTAAAAAGTGGTGAGTGATATTTCAACCATGAAAAAACACCTATTGTTTTGTTTTTCTAATGCTTTTCTATCACATTCACATGTTCTTTCTTCATCTTTACCTTTACCAAGCCTCTGGGATCATCGTGGGAAGCCAAGATATTAAACCCAAGAGCAAGTCAGCTTTTGTTTGCGATTACATTTGGCAGTGAAACAGCAGCCTTGAGCTCTGGATAAATGACAGATCTGTTCAGTTCATAAAAACACGGTTGAGATGGTTGCGAAAGAGTAACCACTTTGCCTTTTATGGACAATTTCCTTCTCAACTGCAGGAGAGAACATTATCAGCAGGAGGCTGTTTGGGGGTCTCTTACAATGGATGACATTATATAGAACATGTGTTTATGCCATCGTATCCATCCCTGTATGATAATTAAAGTCAACCTCCTGACTTAACTTCTTGACCCTGAGCACCAGTGGATAAATACTGCTGCTGCAAAGACTTTCACTTTCACACTTTCACAGAGCAGGCAACTGAACCGTAATCGTTTACATTTATCGATGCATGACTGGCCATGGTGTTTGCAATCAGAAAGTGGGGATGTCAAAAGCCACAGTATGCGTCATGTTCCAGAGACAGGCATGAAACAAAGCATGAATGTCTTCAAATGGGGCACAGGTGGGGCGAGATCTAACACGTCTCTCTTGTAGCAACTGCAGGTCTTGTCTTATTTCAAAGGCATCTTATAAAAACTTCCACCAACTGAGCCAGAGAGGTGAGAAGGAGGGAAACCGCTTCAGGGCTTGAGTCAGCAGCAGTCCACATTAACTGGGTCATTCTTTTCTTTACCCAAAAGGGTCAGTTGTGACACTCCAGTGACTGATTAGCGTTTTGTTAATGTTTCATGGTGTGAAAAACAAGGACAGCTGTCAACACCTGCACATAACTTCTGTCACGGTCCGGTTTCTTGTTCTGTCCCATGACTACTGTCTGAGAGACCTAGACTCGATCACTCTAAAGTGTGTCTGAAGCCACTGATTCTTTTGGATGAATGTTGCAGAACTAATGTTATCGGCAGGATTTCAGCCTGCCAGACAAAATAATGTTTGTTTTGCAGGCACCGGCAATCGTCGAAAACATTGTTGGGAAGAAGATTAGTCACATCTGCACAGAATTTTCCCACAAGAGACGCCCCAACATCAGATATGATTAAGTTTCTAAGTGATTCTTTTGGCACAGAGAACAGTCCGAAGCCTTTTCCTTTCCACAATCTGTTTTTTTTTTTTGAATGAACGAAAACTTATATATAAAATTCAGTCACGTCTGATGAATGTTTGTGAGGTCAAATTTCTAAATCCTAAATTCAGTACCTAACAATTATCGTATATGTTGGGTAATGTGCTAACATGGCAGATTGCCTATCTTTCTGTTTTCTAAATCTATCCTTCATACTCTTCTAAGCTGAGTTTGAATGTTTTTACACCAGAAAAGTCAACTCAAGATGAGTCAACATGCACAGCTGGAGGTCCAGAGTGTGGGAATTATGGGGATATATTGGCAGAGTGTGCTTTCTTTAGTGTATAATTGCCTGAAATCAAGATTTGTAGCATTTTCGTATCTACGGAGGTCACCATGTTGCACGGCCATGTTTCTACAGTAGCCCAGACATTGTCTTTAGATAGGGCCATTCACGTTTTCGTGTTGGCCACTGTAGTTAGCAGCCTCTCCGCAACAAGAGCGTTGGTAAAACACCAATCTTTTAAACCAGAAGCTGCTTTATTCAGTATTTTTACCGGATTAAATCACAAGAGCCGTTTGTTTCAGAGAGGAAGAGACCTCTGCGGATAATTCAGCTCCCAGTACAAAACCTCCTGAACAATAAGCACTGAATGAATTCTAACCAGGAGACGTTTCAGCTGGTTGCAATCTGCAGTCCTCACCACAGAAGCCACTGTATCTTACTAAATCTTGCACACTGGACCTTTAAGAAATGCTCGATTTTGGAAAGTAGTGCTGATGTTTACCATTGTCCCACAATGCAATGCACAAAGGAAATGAAAGAGCTGCTCACAGCTGGAGGACATTAAAAGTAATTGCAGATGGATGGTGGTAAAACAGCCCCAGAATTACCTCAGAAAACAAACAAGAAGCATTACATCTTTGGGAAAACATGTTGCTGTCTGTTTATGAAGTTTAACCGGCAGAATCTTCAAAGTTGCAGTTTGACGGACATGTGTTTGTTAGCACGTCTTATGTGATTTCCTGTTAGCACAGAATGGTAATTTATGTCGGTTTTTAACTGCAAGACAGTAAGGTCTGTACTGCGACAAGAGATCATGGTGCTTGCTAGGATGCAGTGTGAATTTGGGACAGGGCTTAAGTTTTTATGAATTTTTGCCCTTTATTGAAAGTATATAGTCAAGATATGAACAGGAAACACAGACAGAGCGTGGATGACGTGCAACAAAGGCCCCCAGCTGGAGTCAAGCCAGGGACATCGTGGTTTAGACGGTACATGTTGTTGCCCCCGGACCACCATGATTTCCCTGACTTGTGAGTGACGTTTGAAGACACTTAACAATCCAACCGTGAAGTACTAGCAAGACAGTGAGATAAATCAACTCCCCAGTATTCTTGAGTGCCAGCTGCTTTCAGTAATATGATTGTTTACTTAATATCAAGTGGGTCCTGCGTCATTATATAATCTTGTGTCTCGTCCATGTTGAGGAGCCCTGGATCAAAATCCTGATCCAACAGCTTTAATATTTCAGTTTTGAGCTTGCATGGTGGATTTTCATGAAACATCCCATCAAATGTTATCGGTTGTTTTGAGTACCATGATCGTGCTTCAGACGGGGCAAACTGCACCTACCAGTAGGCCAGAGTGTGCCTGCACAAGGTAGTGAATCGGTCACAGTTGCATTAATTAAGGTGCCAAAACTATTCAGTTAGGTTTGAGAGAAGATCATGGTTTGAGTTAAAGACATTTGTCACTTAACTTGAGTTCTATATGCAAGCTCATATACAGTACATTATGCATGTGACGTAAGTTAAGAAACTTGTGTATGACTTAGGTTAAATACATTATGTAAATTAACTTCGGTATGTCACTGAGAATAAGTCAGCGATGACTTTTATTTTCACATGGGACACAAACAGCAGTGTCCTGAGTAAAAATCCTGTGTTTGTTTGAACCATCATCCACTCTGACCTCCTGCCTACATGGACTTGGCAACCTGGTCTCATTCTGAAGTCATCAAAATCTGGCGCTTGGGTAGTGAGTTGCCACATCAGACACTGATGGAAAGAGCCATCCTTTAACATCGGCAAGATACACGGATGGTTGCCATTATAGTTTAGCAGCACTTGGCTTTGTCAGGGGGAAAGGCGATGGGACAAGAACGAAAGTTAGGTTTGGAGTAGGGTGCGCGGGAGGGATGGTGGATGGGTCCAACAAACACCAACTCTCACCCGGGAGATTGTTGTTCTCTTATTTTCCTAACCTAAGCATGTGATTTTGTTGCGTAAACCGAACCACGTGTGTTAGTTGTGAAGGAAAACAAATGTCAATGCGCATTTTCGTACTGACATAGTGCTTTTATTTTGAAAGAGACTGTATGTAAATGGCAAATTTCGTGTGAAAACAGAAGTGTATCTTGAAAGAAGACAATGCATGTAACAGGCAGAACTTGACATGCTGTCCCAGAACGTCAACAACCAACACACGCAGGGTACCTTGGATGTCGTATCTGGATATGGAAGGTCCATGACCAAACGTCTATATGTGACAAGGTCGGAGTGAGAATGTGTTGGGACTTTGTTGCTCTTCATACTGCGTCACCTGTTACCCCTCATAATTACAGCCACTAGAGGCTGCTGCCTAACAGCAAACGTGATTGTAGGAGGTAGAGTAGAGCCATACTACCTCAAATCTATGTTCCCGCTGACAACTGATAACAGTCCTTTAATGAGCTGATAACATTCAAAGCAGGTAAAACAAAGCTGTTTCATTAAATACCTACAAAGTAACTGATACACAGATAACCTGGGATCAGGTGCACTACAAGCATACAAGCACTGGTTGTTTTCTTGGCACACAGCATAATGAAACTGCTATCTATAGTGTGCTGTGTGCACTGTTCTTGATAGGAACTTGGAGGTAACCGCTTTGTATAATTTTTTGAATACATTTTTACTCTAAATTTAGATTTTGTCCAAATTACTTACATTTGAAGCCCTGTATGAGGGGATCACTTCACAGCCATGAACAAGGGGGGAAATACAGCAAGCAAAACCTGTTTTAATGTCCATAGGGCCACCTGAGTACTGTTTAAAGAGGGACTTGAAAAATTGTAAACGTATCTTTTAATCCAGACTTGTTGGACTGGACCGCTGAGAGTGTTTACAGACTTGGAAGACTTTTAACTTTCAACTCAATCCGTTACCACCAACATTATTATCAAGCCAATAAAAACCAGCTTTGCGGACCAACTGTCCCGAGAGCCAAGTTTTAAAGTGTTAACGGACGGCTCATGTAGTCAATTAGTGACTCACATTGATGCCAAATGGAGACTGAGTGAGAGATTACTGGACTAAAGCTACGCCTGCTTTCATGGACATCCAGTAAAAATGTCATTAGGGAGGAATGGTGCATTTTTATTTACTTAATAAACCATGGCATCACCAATTCAGAGCAGAACTGATGTAGAACACATTGGTGTGGTGTCCTTAATAACTGTAAACCATTATAAAAAAAACTGGACTCTGGGTGGCATTACCTCTTTATTTGATACAGGAACACAAACAGTACAATTATAATGTTGATATAAAAATATGGAAATCTGTCACATTAAAAAAACTCTCAGCTTGTCCCCAAAGTGGTCTATACATATACATCACACACACTTATACACATGCGCACAAACACACTCTGCCAGTATATTTCAAAGCTGCCAAACAGTGGCTCATTCCTAGCAGGTGCTACATATCACAGAGACGAGAACAGAATCAAAGCGATGGCTCATATAGACGAATTTTGCTATACTGGATATAACATTGAGGATGTGGTTCGTGTTATAGTGAACCGTGCACATTTACATTCTCTGTCAGCAACAGGAAATACCAAAACTACTGAAACATAATCCATGTGGTTAAAGGTGATATATGATGCCTGACAGGGAGGTTAAACATCTGCTGCCCTCTCTCCCATTCCTCTCTCGTTGTCTTCTTGTAAGTGGTCTGCAGAGACAAAAGATTTATGATGAGGAATATACGCAGAGATTAGTTTTTCTGTGTGTGTGTGTGTGTGTGTGTGTGTGTGTGTGTGGCTGTGTGTCTGTGTGTCTGTGTGTTTTACCTAATTCTGCATTCTCCTATCCACGCTATCCATCAGCCCCTGGACCCAAATGTCATTGGGATTGGCACAAACAGTCCGCTGTTTTTTGTGTGACGGCCTCTTCCTCATCAGGAACCTGCACATATCAGTATGTTTAATATGAAATCAAAGACGACAGTGTGCACACTTAAAACTGCAGCTCTAAGCTTGGATCAATAATCCGGTTGTTTCTTTTCCCATTAACTTTTGCCGGTTTATCATAGTTGGAAGTTTCAACAATGCAGGAGAAACAAAAGGCTCGCTAAGGGCCAGCAGTGAAGGACATAACATTTTTTACTCACACAACAGCTCTGATGTTGCAGTCACCATCTGTTTCCTGCATCCTGTAACTTTCAATGTTTTTCCTCACATTCGCTTTCATCCCCGTAACGTAGCCAAGGCAGCAGTTGCCATACGAGCCTGGAGAGAGAGATAAAGTTACTGCAGATTAGAGAGAGATAAAGCGCCTCGCTGAAAAATGTCACTCAAATGGAGCAATCACTCAATTTGTTCACTCTATTTGGGAGCCGAAGAGAAAACAATGGAGTTCAGTTTCAACAGTGTCTGACCCTCAATTTGGGCCTTAAAGTGTTTGTCTGTTTTTATTGGCACAAAAATGAGCAGAGTGAGCAGTAATTAGTCCTGATATGATCATATATTTGTAATTTGTGGACTGTTGACTCAATATTAACTGGACAGACATAATCATGGGTCCCCAAATCCATTAATTCAATATATGATGCAACTGTTATATTTGTGTCAAAGAAAACCACAATAAGCAGATCTGCGCCTGAACTAACAGCGTCTCGGAAATTCACATCTCCCCATCTGCAAGTGCCAGGGATTTATTTTGGCATTAACAAATAACAAAAGTGAAAGATGTCATTTCTTTTATTCACCAGTTGGGCTAGTCAAAGTCATTATAATCTAAAAGCAGAGCCATCTTACCATCAGGGTTACAGCTATGATCGAGGACAGTGAGGTCATGTCCCTGGTATCTTTATTTGGGAGTTTTTTATTTATTTTAGAAACCGAGGGAAGTGTTAACACCCTACACTTTAAAAAAAGCGATTTTACTATTAAATTTGATTAGGCAAAGGCTAACAGCTGAACAATTCAGTATTCTTTTTATTCTTGACAGTGTGCATTAAAATAGCATTTAGACCCTCACAGTGGGAAATAAAGTTTTAAGACAGTGCAGTTAAAGTAAGTAAAATGCACTGGGGGTGGGTATTGCACTGCGGGGACTTTGACTCATGATCCTAGTATTTCTAAAATCTTGGCTCCAGCCCTGCTTACTGTAACTACTCACCTAACTTGTATTTGGGTCACAGGGTTTGCAAATAGTCATTCTGGGTGAAGAAAACCTGCATATGTAGCCTTATTATGTTTTCTTGGACATAAACATGTAGCAATTTTCTAAATAGGATAATTGTCATATTCCTTCTTTAACTTTCTTTTCTTTTTTATTGAAAATGATAAGAATTTCGTTTTCCATGCTGTACCTTCTCCCTCAAGTCCGATCAGCTAACTCTGAACTCTTTGCAACAAATCTGCATGTGCCCCTCCTTCCCTCCGATGCGAAGTTAGGTTTCCTCTGCTTTTTGAAGACTCAGAAATGTTTGTGGCGACGCTCAAGCACTGAAGGACTGGCTGTACTGACACTGAAAACCTAGAGGACTTGAATTTTGATGTATCAATAAAGAAACTATAAATTTAACTCCAAGGTCCACAATTCAAAACTCCCCATTTGTATTTTGCTGAGTGGGAATATTTATGAAAATCAGTTTTTTACTTAAATAAAGTAATGTGTTGTTTTCTATTGTTTCAAACCCTGCAAAAGATAACCACATTAAAGCGGTCTATAATAACGGGCCCAGACAGATTTACACTTTGGTATGAAGAATTACAATAAATGGTTTTGAGGAGAATAATTCACCTCATTGAAAGAGAGGATTTAGCAGCTTGTAGAGGAATGTGGATTGTGAAATACAGCTGCAGTCATAATTTAACCAAATCTGGTCAAAGTGAGACTCCACATATTCTTCACAGTCATATACAAAAGTCCCCCCAAAAAACTAAATTCATATTTTTAAATGCTGGCTTACATAAAATGCTACAACAGTTGAGTACTTTAATTTAAAAAAAAGCACAGTTAAATCTGTCTGCAATCTAATCACAGTTTGCTCTTACAGTATCGTAGTTCTGGTGTGAATCAAATCTGATCGGTTCCACTCACCTTGTGCAAGACTCAGGTACATGCAGGTGAGGAGCAGAAGGAAGAAAAGAGCTTGGAACTTCATGGCTGCTGTAGTTCTTGTTGAGTGGATCGCTGCACAGAAACAAACAGATTAAATCACAGACAAAGCAAATCAGAAAATTGGAAGCAGGCTCTGCCACCCCCCTGTGCCTCGGAAAATTCTGGCAGCTGATAAAATGTTTTCCATCACAATGCTCCTCCATCTGTGCTCTTGTGAAAGACAAAGGTTATGTCTTTGACCCCCTGATTAAATATTTTTTAAATCCTTGTCTGGTTTCCAGCTGTGTGCAGCTTTTTCATCCTAATCGTACTGAGTGCTGTTTTACAGGAACCAAGTGAGTTTGTGATAAATTTTGGCAGGATTCCCTCTCTGCAGTTGTTTCTTATTTAAGTCAAAACTTGGAACATATAACAGCATGTTTGCAAGATCACCAAGAACAACATGATGGGACTGTATCACAAGCATGCAGAGAGACGTACCTGCTCACATTCAGTCTTTCACAAGATGTCCTGGGACTAAAACTTTTTGTCCAATGCTGCAGCTCGCAGCAGTTCTGTGCTCTTATAGTGCACACATGAAATCTGCCCTCCCTCCTTTACCACACCCCCTCTGACATATCAACAACACACCAAGTTTTACAACTGCTCAGTAGAAGTGAAATTTGATCACTGAATCCCTCAAGGCCACCCCCTGCACACACACACACACACACACACACACACACACACACACACACACACACACACACACACACATTGTAATAATTCAAACAGGTACAAGGGCACAAATATTAAAGGGTATGTTTGGTGTTTTGCAACCTGGGCCTAATTTTCCCGTGTTTTTGTGTGTAAGTGACTAACAGGAACATCAGTTTTTGAAACTGGTCCAGTATTGAACGAGACTGCAGCAAGCAGCAGCAAAACAGGTCGCAATGTAACCACTTAGGGCATGTGTGGACTGTCATTTTACGTCCATGTGTTTTTGCCACTGACAGGCTCAAATTGTTATCATAAGTGTAAACATTATGTAAAGGATCCCTATAGAGATAGACCTTTACATTAAAGAGTCAGATCATTTTTGTCTTACTGGAAACAGCTCCATTAATGCCAAACCCACCAGACTCTATCTAAATAAACAGACATTTTAGCGTGAACAGAAGCAGCAGATTTTCACATCGATATGGGTGAGTTAAGAGTTTATTTCAACAAAACCAGAGTTGGTGATTGTTGGAAAAGTGGAGAGATGAACCAAGATGGTTTTTGTGAGTTTTATTTTGTTTATGTCAGCTGTTAATGAAATGTATTTTAAAATGGTAAAATTAACGTTTATTTAAAAGGAGTCTGGTGGGTTTGATGATAGCAGTATTGGGACTGTTTCTGGTTAAACAAAACAAAAAGTCTTTAACAAAAGGATTCATCCCTGTAGGGACCCTTTCCATAATGCTGTCAGATACTCAAAATAATAATCTGAGCCTGTCAGTGGCAAAAACAAGCACTTTTAGTGAATGTAAATTGATGGTATGAACATGCTCCAAATGGTTACATTGCAGCCTGTTTTGCTGCCGCTGTCCGAAGCTATTTTGACACTGGACAAATCAAAAAAAATATTGTTCACATTAGTAACGTGGGCACAGAAACATGGGAAAATAGGGTCTGGGTTGAAAAATACTGAACTTACCCTTTAAATATGCAGTAGATTTACAAAATCACAGACCAGTAACAGAGGCCATCACAACAGAAAACATAGTACTCAGTTCTAATTTGCAGCATCTCCACCGTTTATTGCGGCTACAATTGTCAGCAGAGACAGAGTTCTTTTCAAGCCATTCAGCCCCTTTTGGGCCGACCCAAGTTGTGAAATCCCTCTTACGACCAACGTGTGAGTTTGCAGTAGTCTGCACCTATAACCCAGGTCTGACATGGTATTTAGGAGTGGTTGGTGCTCAGTGACCTCGTCATAAAGTCTTCCTCTAAGCTTTAGAGTCAGAGATGCAGGAAAACCTCTAAAACAAGCACCCCTTTGGACTCTTCAGCAACCACTTGGTGTAACTGTAGACAGATGTGGAAAAGTACCTGGGTTACTATTGCAGAGATTTTAACATGAAAGGCTTGACACAGGAATGCTTGTACAATCTCAATGAGGGTGAGAAATAGTTTGATATGTCCTTTACTGTGAGGTTTATCACTCTGTCATGAAGTGCTATGTACATTCCTCTGTAAGCTTAAAAGCCATTCAAGATGTGTGACATTGTTTGAGTGTAGTGAAATTTGTCTGTCCAGATGTTTCGCTCTAGAGTAAGCTTTCTGCAGGGTGGGATTTCTATATCCCCATTCCTCATGGCGTGACAACGTTTTCTTTAGATTTGGCCTGAAACTCCTTTTCCTGGTCACTAACTCTCCGCACTTGTTGAAACTGGCCATAAGGCATGGTCTCTCAGAGCCACCTGGGATGAAAGCTTGGTTTCCTAAATATAGATGTATGCAAAGTCCCTTGATTGTCCAGGAGTTTGAGGCTAAAGCTAAGGAAATGGTAAAACAACATCCAACAGATAGTGTACACTACAGCCGTCTGGACAGACAAACTTTCCTACAAACAAACAAAAGATCAGTTCAGTCCGAACCACTTTAGTCAAAGAAAACTTTATTTCCATTTGCAGTATTATATTTGGAGGTATGGCTCTGTTCTGGGGCCTCTCTGCCTTTCCTAGGCCTACACAGAAAGCCTGAGGCAGAGAGAGCAAACCTCCCTGCCCTTCCATGCGCCTACATGGAAAGCCTAAGGCAGGCAGAGCGGCAGCAAAGACCCCCTGGGAACAGAACTGAGCAGCATCAATGGCAAACAGAAATGACACTGATAAGTCAGACACAGCATGAAAAGGAGGAGCTGGGGTGGAGGCTGGTTGCAAAGCAGCTTGCAGAGGAAGCAGCAACAGTAGGCAGGCCAGAGCAGTTTAAATAGGGCGCCCTGAATGAGATTTGCCAATTGGTTGCATAGAAAGGAATCATGTGATCTATCAATTGCGGTATTTGTCACAACATACATTACATACACACAAAACATTTAACAGAATACTAATAGGAATTGGATTATTACTGAGATGAGAGTGATGGTATCCTCAGTCAGATCTTCCCTGACCCAACATTAATCAGTTTTAGGAGAATCCACACGATAAACAGCTACACAGCCATCTTAATTCTTACACCCAACTAACATGGTAAGTTCTAAAACTTAAGGCAGCCAACAAGTTTAACCATTGTAAACACCGCACAAATGGAAAACAGGCCAAGACATTTATGGATTTTTACATCCTAGAGGGAAAACCTCATTTGTGATAGGCCAGAATGTCTCTGTTGTTTCTACACTGGAAGAACAAAGAGACATTTGCAGGACCCGCTGGCAGAACAAAATTCTCTTCACACTGGGAATTTAAACTACTCTAATGGGTAGCAACAATCTGAACTTCCATAACAGTGACTCATCCACATTATAATCCCTTGGCATTGACCACATCCCATCTACCAAACAAAAAGGGGACATACAAAGGAAACTTAACCAGCAGGAAGCCCCTGACAGATTATAGGCTACTAAACACCCAAACCCGAATAAGAACCTATATTTTACTGCTTTTTTGTAAACATTTATTTGTTTTCATATTTTGTAACCATTGTCATTGTTTGTATTCACAGTGTTGCCTTTTAATTCAGTTTTGATGAGTACTGTGGGCCAAACGACTCCATCTACTGGAGGTTTAACATGCCTACACCCTTTTTATTAATGACTGTTAAACTCCATCAGCTAAGTTGTAACACTGCTGGACTTAGAAGGAACTTTTAAATACATGTCTACACTAAATGAAGACTGTTTTTCCCACAGTCACTTACCTTGAAAGCCCATTATGAGGGGATCACTTCACAGCCAGTAAGAACAGGAGGAATGACGACAGCAGCAAAACCTGTTTCAGTGTAAATACAGGCACCTGATTATTGTTTAGAGAGGGGCTTAAAAAAATTGTGAACTTATCCTTTAATCCGGCCTCATTGATTGCTGAGAATCTTAACAGACTTTGAACATTTTTAACTGTCATGTCAATCCTTTGCCACCAACGTTATCATCAGGACAATGGAAACCAGCTTACAAGTGTTGACGGACGGCTCATGTAGTCAATTATTGGCTCACGTTGATGCCAAATGGAGACTGAGGGAGAGATTACTGGACTAAAGCTACGCCTGCTTTCATGGATATCCAGTGAAAATTTCATTGGAAAGGAATGGTGCAGCTTTTTCCCCATTATTTAATAACTGTGTCATTAAATCAGGGCGGACCTGATATAAAACACACTGGTGTGGTTTCCTGATAAACTATAAACCATGATAGAAAACCAGAGTCCGGGTTGCATTGCCTCTTTATTTGATAAGACACAAAGTACAAGTATAATGCTGATATAAAAATATGGAAATCTAGTTTAAAAAAAGTCTCAGCTTGTCCCCATCTACATCATACACACACTAATACACATGTGCACAAACACACTTTAGTTATATGGCCCAATATCAGAAAATTAAGGTTTATAACTAAGTTCAGGAACAAAGACCACACCTCGATCTCATCCATTTCCACACTAAAAGTATTTAAGACACTTTATCCGTTACCCTCCCTGTTTTAACATCCAGAACGTTGAGCAACTTCAGGTGCAGCCACACAGATAGGACCTGAGCTCTCCACCATAGAGACCTGGAACGAGGAAAGACTCCCCAAAGACACAAAGCTGAAGCACGCTATTCACACCGTCTCCAGTTCTCTTCTTGTTTCTCTTCTTTTAGTGGTCAACACAGATAAAAAGTTTTATGATGAGGAATTACTCTCTCTTATTAACACACACAGACCACGAAATACTGGCTGTAATAATGTTACTGAAAAGTTACTGAGCTTAAAAATGCAGTGAGCTCACAAAATGTAGGAGTGTTGTATGGCAGCTTTAGACTCTTCTTTCACAAATTTACTTAACTTGTTCATACCCATTGGTAGCTTTGTCACCTTCTACCTATGCCAATCCTCAATGCCTATGCGCAGTTTCACATAGACTGACCACGTCAGTGAGTAGAAAAACGTGGGACAGACAGAATGACTGACTGACAGAATGACACACTGACAGTTTCCATGATTATGTACAGCAAACCATACCATGATTTAGTCATACCAAAAATTAGAAAAAAACAAAAAACATTAGGCCACAGGGGGAGCCACAGCGATCTGTTGCATTTTAGCCATTTTTAAGCATTTTTCTGTTGTTATAGCGCCACCCAGTCGCCAATTAGAGTTAAATTTCTCCAGTCACCTTGAGGCGTGCTGTTCTACATATCTACCAAGTTTAGTAAAGATCGATATGGCGGTTAGGCCGAGGTAAGAAATTAGCTCTCTAGCGCCCCCATTTTGTTTGATGGGGTCAATAATGGAGGGGTCCCCTCAGATTATGTGTGGTCATATGCCTACAAAGTTGCGTGGTGATCGATGAAACCCTTGAGATGTTATACACCTTTATGTGATGAGCCACGCCCTCTGCAATATTCATTGCCTTATAGAAGCTCAGTTTTAGTAAGTTTTCCAACTTTTGCCAAGAGGGAACTTTAGATATCGGTCCCTAGATTATGGAAAGTTTCATGCAGATCAGTCAAACTTCCTAGGAAGAGATCGATTTTAAGTGTTTGTTTGTTTTTTTTTAAATTCAAAATGGCGGAAAATCTGTGTGACCGGAAGTTATGGGTCCTTGAGGCAAATTTGTTCCTCATGAGGAGAGGCATCTCTGTGCAAAGTTTCATGTCTCTACAACGTATGGCGCATGAGATATGCCCATTCAAAGTTTGCAATTTCAATCAGTTGTTATAGCGCCCCCCTTTGGCCAGTTGATAATGATATTGTATTGATACAGCACAGATGGGCTCCCCCACAGTGGGGGAGCCCATCTGTGCTGAGTTTGCATGTTCTCCCTGGCTTCCTCCCACAGTCCAAAGACATGCAGGTTAATTGGTGACTCTAAATTGTCCGTAGGTGTGAATGTGAGCTTGAATGGTTGAATGTCTCTATGTGTCAGCCCTGTGATAGTCTGGCGACCTGTCCAGGGTGTATCCCGCCTCTCACCCAGTGTCAGCTGGGATAGGCTCCAGCATTTGATCCCTAATGAATGAGTGTCTTAGTGTGGTCGTATTGATGTATCAATGAAGAAATTGTCACTTTTACTCCAAAGCCCATACAACATATCCACAATTCAACATTCTCAGTGTGAACTGTATTTTGCAGAGGGGGAAAGGTTCGTGAAAATCAGCTATTTCAAGTAATGTTTGTTGTTTTCTATTTTTAAAACCAATCACAAGATTACCACATTAAAGTGGTCTATAATAACATGCCCAGACAGATTACACTTTGGTATGAAGCATTAGGATAAATGGTTTTGAGCAGAATAATTCACCTCATTGAAACAGGGGATAAGTAACAATATAGAGGAATGTGGATCATGAAATGCAGCTGTAGCCACAGTTGAATCAGATTTGAAGTTGAGACTTCATGAGACTGCCACCATAACTAGATCCAATCTTAAATCTGTCTACAGTCTAATCACAGTTTGCTATTACAGTTTTGTAGTTCTGGTGTGAATCAAATCTGATCTGTTCCACTCACCTTGTCCAAGACTCAGATACATGCAGGTGAGGAGCGGGAGAAAGGAAAGGAGCTTTACGGCTGCCATAGTTCTTGTGAAGTAGATCGCTTCACAGAAACAAACAGATTAAATCACACACAAACCAAATCAGAAAACTGGAAGCAGAGCCGCCGACCCCCCTCTGCCTCGTAAATCTGAGCTGTTTATATAATGTTTTTATCACAACCCCATCCCTCTGCATTTTTTGTGAAAGACAAACTTAGATCTTTGATCCTTCCCTTATCAGAAAAGGTTAAATCCTTGTCTGGTTTCCAACTGTGAGCAGCTGTTTTATTTCAAGCATCTCTCAACCTTTTGTTCAGTGCAGCTGCAGCAGTTCTGTACTGTAATGGTGCACAAATGATTTCTGCCTCCCCTTGTTTACCGCACTTCCTCTGACATGTCAACAACACTCCAAGATTCGTAACAGCTTGATAGCAGTGAAATTGAATGAAGTTCAAATGAAACTGAAACTGAATCTCACAAGCCCATGCACACACACACACACACACACACACACACACACACACACACAAAAGCAAATACAGAGTAGCTTATAGTATAGTCATATTAGTGTCTTGTCTCTCTGAGGGACATGATGCTGCAATTGCGAACAGGAAAGTCACGAAAAGTTACAATGCAATACTTTAATGATACAGTTTAAAAATTTGTCCTAGAATTTTATCCTCCATGCAGAGGTCAGAGGTCAGGTGTAGCTATGTGGAGATGTCAGTGCCTCCCACCGAATACTTCCTCACAGAAAGGCAGATCTTATCTGACAGCACTAAATCTGTCCAGATGTATGGCGCCCTCTCAGAGTTGGTTTATTATGTGTCTATTAACTATAATCGACATCTGATGAACTGGGCCGATGAATTACTGGTTATCCCCATCAATTCCTTTGACAGCTGCAACCATTTTGCAGGCCTGCCCTGCGTCAAATCTTATTCCCGAGAAATGCTTTGTCTATCATGATATGTACTTCATGGTCCATTTTCTGCCTTGCATCATTCCTTTGCACTGTTAAGCTAGATTAATACTTGCACAGCAGACCCTACATCATAGCCTACGCACGCTGTTGTGAGCATTTATACTTGGGCCGTGGTGTGTCTGTGTCATTCTGCAGTTACACCTCCAAAACACTGGTCGGTGGCGGAGGTTTTTGAAGTGCTGTACAGTTTAGTTGATTCAAAACACATATTAAACACACACTAAACATGGCTCAACAGAGACAATTTCAAACACAAGTACACAAATCAGCTTAAATATAACTCGCAGCATTCACAGACAAAGCACTTGTCTTTATCTGGACACGTTTTCCCCCCAAATACAACATGCTAATGTTTTTAGCACAAGCCTATGAGATTTACATTATATAAATTAGCCTAGCAGCTAGCGAACTTTTCTTCTTCTCATATGAAGCCAGGGACAACAGCAACATTTAACAAAGGTAACATTACGAAATTCGGCTTCACTAAAGCTCACAAGGTTCACTGACACAACTGTCCAAACAAATATAACATGCTAATGTTATTAGCACAAGCCTATGGCATTTTACATTGCATAATTAGCCTAGCGACAAGCGGAGATTTCCTCTGCTCATATGAAGCCAGAATAAATCCCTGAAGGATAAATCACACACAAGACTTAAACTGCTATTTTTGTGGAGGCTTTATTGTCTTCACAATTTATTGTTTCTATCTCTGAAATAAAAGTGAATAAATGCTGTGTTTCCACTGAGCGAAATGGTTTCAGCTTACATAAAAAGACAGGAGGTCTGCATCACCGCAACGTGTAGTTACATTTCTGGAGAGGTGCATGTCAGGCTACAGCACAGAAGTATAAATTCTGCCTGTGTCTGTGAAATTCTAGGTCTCTTATTTTCTTGCATCACTTTAACCAAAGCAAAACCTGCACATTTATTTTCTGTCTTGTTGCTAAATGAATCTGTTTCCTGAATAATAAACATTCAAGATGAAGAAATAAACATACAGAGAGGGTGAGGGGTGTCAGTCAGCCCATATATGCCTGATGAATGTTACTGTTGTTTTCAAGCTTGATTAGGCTACAAGTTCATTTAAGTAACTACATATGCGGGTGATTGTGCATAACTGTGTGTAAATGTGTGTGCAAGTATATTTGTGAGTGGTGGTGGTTGTGTTGGGCCCTTCAACCTCAAACAACCCTAAACAAGCCATGGGAATCAGTAAAAATACTTTCAACCAGCTCCAAGGAGAGAAAGTCTGTTAAATGTTAAAAGAACCACTTATTCTATTAAAAAACCTCAAGATCCTGCTCTTTAAAAAGTTTACTGGACCAACAACTTTTCTTCATGTTTTATAAACATAGTGTGTTGTATAGGCTGGCTTGTCTTCCTAGTAGCACCCTCAGGGTTTTTGGTGCATTTGCTGCTGCATTGTGCCTCGCCAAAAGAAACATGCACATAATCATTTTTTTCTACAAGGGCCATGGCGAGACTGTTACAAATACTGAAGTCATGAATCCAAATCAACCCAGTGTGACAGCACCCACCCCTCACAGGAATTTCTTCTTAACTATTATTTCATTGTGAAGTGTGCAGTAATATTTCTACTGTTGTTTTTCTCAACTAAAAAAAGGAATCAGACTACAAAAATCCAACATGTGTGAGTTTTAAATTGCTTATCAAAACAACCTAAGTTCTTAAACCTTCAAATTCCTGGTAAAAACAAATAGATAAAGAGGAAATAGTTTTAGTCTCTTGTGAGCTATGTAAAGAAACCTGTTCCAAAGAAGGACTTCATAGTTTACTTTCTCATTCTCTTATAATCATCTCACCCCTGTGATGATCTCATTACTCCCAAATGTCAGTGTTCACTTGATTGATGATGCTGTCTGAATCATAAATACTGAGCAGTGTTGTTAACTTCTCTGTGTGTGTCTACCAGTTGCCAAATGTATTGCATTTGTGTTCAAGTTATATGGTCAAATATGATTGTTAAACATCTCATTTAAAAAACATTGACATTAATGGGGTGCTATGACAGCCTCTGCTTCTCTGGAAAGGTTTTCACAGGAGTTTGGAACCTGCTGCGGGGAAGTCTTACTAATGGGACACAAATGCATTAATGAAGCCAGCCACTGATGTTGGACAATGAGACCTGGCTCACAGCCTGTGTTTCAGTTCATCTCAAAGATGTTGGATGGGGTTGAGGCCAGTCAAGTTCCTTCACACCAGACTAGAATAAACATGTCTTTATTAATCAGGCTTTGTACATTTAAGAATTGTCATATTGAAACTAAACTGTTGGAAAACAAAAAGATAAAGTACCCACACACTCAGTTCTCGTTCGATGACATCACACATCATCTGTGACTGAGTTAAGTTATGGTCAACATACATAATCTACGAGTGATTATACCCACACTACAGTCACATCAACATTACATAAAAGTACAGCATTGAATGCACACACACAAACGTTAAATGCATTCTCTTTATGCTTTGCTGTTGTATTTCAAACACTTTAAGCTAACACATGAATCGAAAACTAATATGCAAAACATGTGGATCTATTTTTATTTCACAGGTGTGTTCACAGCTTTCCTGAAGAAGTTGTTGTGTCCATTTAAAAAAAAAAAAGTAAATTAAGAATAACACAGCATTGTACATATACCTTTGTGTTCTTTTGAGCAACGCTAACCCACATCTGCAAAGAATGTATGGACTTGTGTTTTTACCTCTTGATGACTTCCATACCAAGAACTGTTGCTAGAGTCCTAAACCTAAACCATGAAGAGCAGCCCCAGGACACATTAGCACTCAGAAATGTCCACCAGTGGTGGAAGAAGTATTTAGATTATTTATAAATAAAAGTGTCAGAACATAGTCTAATTTACTAATTACCACAGAAGAGTACAGAGGTATGAGCAGTAATATGTAATATAAGCATTTAAAATTTAAGTATTCATCAAGCAGAATGGCCCCTCTCAGTGTTATATCATGGTGGTCGAATTTAAAATTGCTGCACACCAATCTAGCATATTTTATATTTTCATTATAGATGGCTTAATCTGCAGTAGTGGTAATGCAAAAACTGTCTATAAAGATACTTTATAGACAGTCTATGTGGTAACTAAGTGTAGAGTGGTAACAAGTAAAATTTTGCCCCCTCAAATTGGAGGAGAAATTTGGTTGTTGCAGCAGCACAAGAAGAAAAATAAGTAACCTAAAGATAAATAAAGCCAAAAATAAATAAATAAGAGGTATATAAAACTAAAATAACGTTTGGACACCCCTGTGATAGATGAATAAAAAACATTGTAATACAATGTTGACTGTTGTCCTTAATTGAGAAAATATATACAAACACTACACCACCATCTAGCGGTCAAAAGTGGAACTGGCTCCATTGCATCCATTCCAGTGACCAGTTCCGGTTTACAGATGCAGCCCGTTACTCAAGGGGTCCTGACCATAATCCTGACCGGGTTTTGCAGGACACGGATTTGTGAATGCTAAGATAGCGAAGGAATGTCCCGCCTTACTCTGCCTTTCGCTGCCTCTGATTGGCTTACCCCTGCTCCAACCAATCCCCCTCCTCTTGCCTAAACCTAGCCAATCCAACCAACGAAGGCTGCGAGTTCTAGCCAATCAGAGGGAGCGTAGGGCGGGTCATTCCTTCCCTATCCTAGAGCTCTGAAATTTGCTTACAGGACAGTCAGTCACAGACACCTTCGTGTGGGCGTGACCGACCGGCTTGCCTCCATAACAGCCACTAAGCAACCACCAAACCAGCAGGTCGGGCAGCACCGAGTGCAAGTCATCCTGACTACATCATTTTTTCCAACACTTGCTGGGGCTGTACTGTAGTTTGCTAGCTGGCTCTGTTAGCCAGGGGGTACAGTAATTAGCAGCGGGTGACGCAGTAAACGCACACCTCCGTGGTTGGCAACTTGTGTTAGCTCGCCGTCGAGAACCACATGGATCCTCAAAACACCAACACGACCAGTGAGGCGAAGATGTTGTTGAACCACGCGAAGACTCTCAGGCTGCACACCGGGAATTTAGTCAACCGAAGTCGTCTGAAAAAGAAATGTCCGGGCTCTCCCAGCGAGGAGGTAAGATAACCTAAAACCTGTCTCATGTAAAACAACGGCAGTTAACAACAGTTAGCTAACATTACTTTTGTTGCGTTGTGCCTGTGTGACAGGTTAGCTTATTAGCCTAGCCTGGAAGTTAATGGTAAGCTGCGTTACCTGGCTAAATATTTAACTAGCTAACGATACCAGTGTGCGTGTTAAGTGATAATGCGGCATGTGTGCAGTCAGCGTGATATGAACAGTCCATAAATACATGTACTTTAAAAAGAAGTATGTCAAATTGTACCTGTCGTGGTTAATAATGAAGTGGAGCAAGTTAACGTTAGCTTAAAAGTTTGAGTCATGTGGGTCTTGTTTATGTAATGAGGGCATGTAATATGATTCACTTTATTAACCAGGCAAAGGCGGGTTGTTTACTTATAGTAACAGGTGATTAATGATTGTTGTAAGCCGCCCATCCAAAACATACTTTAAGCCTGGAGAGATCAAGCATCACCTGTAGGCAGGTGTGCCATTGAAACTGTTTGTTTTAAGTTTTAGATAAGGCAATATCAAAGAGCAGTACTCAAAATCTATTGAAATGGTCATGTGACAGTCAAAAATGTAGTGCTATACATACATGTGTATATATATGTATATAATATATCTTTACAGTCATTAATGCGCTGATATTTTCCTTAGAATAATACTGTATTTGTAAATGTCAGTCCTAATTTCTCTGAGTCTAAATTGATGTCTTTGTATAGCTTATTTGTAAAATCCAAAGATATTCAGTTAATAAAAACACACAGGGGAAGGCAGCAAATTTATAGATGGTTTGCATGTATGTTTTTATTTCCTTTTTACTGTTTAGAGTTTACGCAGTTTTATGTGCGCGCAAATAAATAAATAACCACATTTAAGAGTGTGTAGTTAATAGTGTTTGCCATTTTGCTTGAAGGTATACTATGCAGGATTTTCCAAAAGACAAAGTCTTTACAATGTACATAAGTAACCTTAGGTAATCTTCTGCATCTCACCATTAAGGCTGTTCATAGCCAAGCCCCTTCTCACCTGTCTGAGCTCCTTCATATCTACACACCCTCCCGTACTCTTAGATCCTCTTCTTCAATCCAATTCACATCACCATCTGCCCGCTTGACTACCATGGGCTCTTTAGCCTTCAGCCCTTCTGCCCCCCGCCTCTGAACTCTCTCCCCCACGATAATCGCAGTATTGACTCCATTTCCACCTTCAAATCCCGTCTGCAAACACACCTTTTAAAGCTGGCATATTCAGTCTGATTAAATGGTGACACACATATTGAGACCTGCAGTGAAGATGATTTTATTATGACGATTTTACTTTTTTTTCCCGAGTCATTTTATTACCTTTTGTTGTATATTTTGAAATTGTCTCATTTTATGATCTATGGATACATTGCTTCTTGTTTTTTTTTGTCTTGTAAATAAGATGCATTATCATTATCATTATTATCATCCCTCTCAGTCATCACCTATGATCCACATCCACTGGAAGTGTGTGATGGTATATTTTTCTGCTTAGACTCTGCCCTCTACCTGGATTTTATTATTTCCTGGGCTCAGGAAGTTTATGGGCATGTATTCCCATAGTGCTCATGTGAGGCTGTGGCTTTACAAAAAAAGGTAGAGACGAGGTGCCAAGAGACAAGGCATCACTGAAAAACATCAAAAGCAAATATACGGAAGTGATACGCCACACAAGCGTGAATTTGGAGTTAGGTTTTACTTTCAGTTTCAAACACTCAACGACAGTCCTGCAAAGTATACCTTTAATTAATGACTCAGATTAATCAGTTATTAAGATAGATTTAAAAAATTTGTTGACTGACTTATCCATGAATGACTACTCATTATGACACTGCATTTACACTGTGGTTATATAAAGGTGTGGTGGCAATTTCAGTGAAGCGTGTGGTCTGACTTGTTTTACCTTTTTAATGATAAATGAACTGAAGCATCTCCAGGTTGTTGTTTTTTTAACATTTACTGTGCTCACATGCACATTTCTCACTTATTTATACACTTATTACACCACTGATGCAGCTGGCCTCCACACCATGCTTATCCTTTTGTAAATTGTTGCACAATATTAAGAATTCATCAGCGCTTTAACTTGACTTGTCTTCTCTCCTTTTCCCACACTTTGAGCCAGTTTTAGATGTTTGGATGTTTATAACACGTTGCAGTTTATGAGCTGGCAGAGAAGGATATCGCAGCTGTCCAGATGTGTCACTGAGCATTAAAAGCTGTTCAGCTTCAGTCAAGTTTCAGGGACCCTTTTCTGAGAATGTGCATGTTTGAGGGATGTTGATTTAACTTTGTTTTTCTGTTTGACATTTCAGCTTCAAGACTGCATTCAAGCCACACTGAGTGATTGGTTCTCCGCAACAAAACCGCCATCCGAGGTGGGGAGACATTTACAGTTCTCTTAAAGTTTTCATGTAGTAAATGTATGAGTATAGCAGGACATCTAATACAGATACTCCTCTAAAAGTTTTGCATGTTTTTATTGACACAGAGAAATGAACAGTTATATTTGCACTGACAGTCAATTATGGTCAGACCAGCAGTATGTGAATGAGCAGTCCCAGTCCAAGCACTGGGACTGCCGTCGGGCAGTCCCAGTGCTTGGAAAAATAAAATAACTGTAGTGATGGACATCAAAGGATGCCTGTAGGCATACTGAAAAGAAGCTGTCATGATGAATGTTCATGCAGTGCTGGCTGCCAAAGGCGCCATTCCAAACGTGCGTCTGTCTGTTGGGGATGGGGGCTGGGTGGAGAGCACAGGAACTTTGCTATGGGGATTTTGCTCGTAAACTCTTGTATGATTTATGACTGATGATGAGAAAGAAGTGGTCATTGGATAATCTGTTTTCATCAAACTAACGTGTTATGAAAATACTGAAATGGAGGTTAAAAGGCTGCAGATCCAATGCAGAGAACGACCATTCCTGCTGAACACACCCCTGCTCTGCCTGTTTTGCCAGGCTCAGCTAATCTGCTTCATCTTTTTTTACCGCGCCCACTGAACTCAGATGGGGCTGGGGGAGGTTTGAAAGAGTTCAACCAAAGGCTCTCAAATACTTGCAAATATAAAGCTTATTAGACACATCCCCTGCAGGGAAATGTCAAGTGTGACTCAATGCACTCAATGAAATGCACTTTGTTATGTAAATGTGACGGCAATTTTACATTTAGATCTCATGTCTGAATAAATGCAGAGTCATTGTTACGTAAAAATCCTGGCAGCAATCTCATTGGGTCGGCTCTAGTATCATTTCTAGTATCACTTTCAGACTTAACCTGACAGCATTCTGACTTGGATGCTGCTAAGTTTAGAAAATTACATCACTTTACTGTAATGCAACTTTTAAAACCAGGATAGACAACATTAATGATATTATAATATATAAAATCTAAGACAATATGTAGTTTAATATCATTGTATATTGTCCAGCCCTATTGTCAAGCCTTTTGTGCAAATAAAATCGTGTTGGTTTAATAAAGCACAAAATGCTATGAATGAAACTATTTTGGGGAGATTCCTCTCATGATAGAATGGTCTAAAAATGTTTTTCCCTTATCATGCAGGGAAAAATATTTAAAAACAAATAGTGATGATAATAATAACCTTATTCAACCTCAAAAATACCACACTGAGACTGGTTAAGAGGACGAAGTTGAGAGAATTAAGTCAGGAATACCCAACCAAAAATCTGAGGAGGGTGAAGCACCAGACTCCAAACATAACAAGAAAAGCTCCTGTTTTGAAGTGGAAATACTTCTGCAGAAAGTAAATGCCAATTGAGCTGTCATATTTAGTAGCATCACACAAACAGCTGCATGGGACGCATTCATCAACCACCTGACCTGCACACCACCAACTTTGCATTACAGTAGCACCATTGTCAAGACTGAGGACAGAGATGAGCGCCACGGTGCTTTCCAAACTGTTTAGAGTTAGAGAGGGAGAGGCTGAAGATGAAGGTGGACAATGACACGCAGTGTTTCTGTATGCTATTAATAACGTACACAGAATGCTGCTTTGTCATTTTTTGTCCCGCCTGCCTGAACTGCCAGTGATATTTTCTTGCATGAACAATCACTAATTATTAGATGGCATGATTCCCATGAACACAACTGATGTGAACTGAGGAGTTAATTTAGTGTTTATGCCAAGAAACTGTAATACTTTTGGTAAAATTATCAAAAATAATTAGTAAAAATATTATAAATGATACAAATATTTAAATTATATGGTTTAAATTCTACAATAGTATACAATTGTAAAACTGAAGAAAATGCAATAACCTTTTTTTTTTTTTTTTAAAAAAACAAACATACCAGTACCAAATGTGCCCTTATGTGTGTGTAGATAGTGTTCTTACCTAAGAACGTTGGTGAATGTCAGAATCTTCATGAAAACTGCATAAGTGGGATTTAAGGAGAAATTTCTTTGTGGTGAATGAGGCCCACTTATGTAAACAAAAATAAAAAACAATGACCGTCCAGCTTACTTGTAGTAGTAGTAGTAGTAGTAGTAGTAGTAATAAAAAACTTTATTTGTATTGCACCTTTCTTAACAAAGTTACAAGGTGCATGCACAAGGAATAAAAAATACAGTGACAATAACATAGTACAACAATAACAACAATATAAAAAAAGTAACAACAATAATGAATTAGTCAGTAAAAACAGAAGGAGAAAAGAGAACAAGAGCATAGATGCACTAGACTGCTGTCATTAGCAGGAATAAAATGCCTTTTTATAAAAACAAGTTTTTAGAAGAGATTTAAAATTTAAAATTAAAAGGAGCTGGCTAACTTGATGTCCTCAGGAATATCGTTCCATAATCGGGGTGCATAGATAGCAAAGGCCCTGTCTCCCTTAGTCACAAGCCCAGTCCTAGGTATAACCAGTAGAGCCATATTTGAGGACCTCAAATTACCGGCTGGCTTGTAGGGAATTAAAAGCTCCGTGATGTAGCCAGGAGCTAGGTCATGGAGAGCTTTAAAAGTTAACAATAAAATTTTAAAATCAATTCTAAATTTAACTGCCAGCCAATGAAGTGCAGCTAAAACTGGAGTTATTTGCTCAAATCTCCTTGAACCAGTGATCAGTCTGGCAGCAGCGTTTTGCACCAACTGCAGACGGTGGAGACAACTCTGGCTAAGACAGGTGTAAAGGGCATTGCAGTAGTCTAAGCGGGAGGACACAAGGGCATTTATAATTTTGTTTTGTCATGGAAAGATAAAAACTATCTAATTTTAGAAATGTTTCTTAGGTGCATAAAACAAGATTGCCCGGTTTTCTTAATATGGGCCTCAAAACAGATTAGAATCGAATAAAACACAGAGATTTCTTGCAACATCTTTGACATTCACAGCCAGAGAGCCATGACTGTTTTAGAAATGGGATCTGGAACTGAGGGGGCCAAACAAAAGAACCTCTGATTTGTCAGTGTTGAGTTGAAGGAAGTTTTGGGACATCCAGCATTCGATGTCGACAAGACAAGCCGTGAGAGAAGCAAGACAACTGGGGTTAGAGGATTTAAGTGGGACATAAAGCTGGGTGTTGCCAGCATAACAATGAAACTGAATGTTGTGTTTGTGGATAACCTGACCAAGAGGGAGCATTTAAGTACATAACTCCACATGTGTTCATTCATAGTTTTGATGCCTTCAGTGAGAATCTACAATGTAAATAGTCATGAAAATAAAGAAAACGCATTGAATGAGAAGGTGTGTCCAAACTTTTGGCCTGTACTGTATATTGAAAATAATAAAGGGCCACGGATAGATCCGTGTGGGACACCACAGGAGAGATGGGCAGATGATGATGAGGCATTGCCAATAACAACAGAAAGGGTTCTCTCTGAGAGGTAGGAACAGAGCAAATTAAGGGCAGTGCCACCTAGACCTACCCAGGACTCTAACTGGTTCAAAAGTATGGCGTGGTCCACCGTGTCAAAGGCTGCACTTAAATCTAGGAGAACCAGAATTGAGGACTCACCAGCATCTAGAGTTAAAAGAAGATAATTTGTAACCTTAACCAAGGCAGTCTCAGTGCTATGATGGGCTCTAAAGCCAGATTGGAACTTTTCAAATAAACTGTTGTTACTCAAATGAGTAAGGAGCTGAGTGGAGATCAGTTTCTCTAAAATCTTCGATAAAAAGGATAATTTTGAGTTGGGTCTGTAATTAACAAGAAGATGAGGATCAAGACCAGGTTTCTTTAAAATAGGCTGGATTAAAGCATGCTTAAAAGAGGAGGGAAAAACACCGGAGACTAAGGAGTTATTTAAAATGGAAAGGACGGTGGGACCAATGGTTTCTAACACCTCCTTTAAAAAAGATGTGGGAATAATATCCAATTGGCATGACGAGGACTTCATATGTGAAATGGTTTTCGTAAGAGTTAACAGAGTGGTGGGTTCGAATTGATTGAGTGATGCTGAAATTATAGGTGAGACTGAAACAACACGGGTAGATGATGTGGTCTGAAGTCTAATGTTCTTAACTTTGTCCTGGAAAAATTGGAGAAATTCTTCACATTTTTCGGAGGATGGGAATAGGAAGAGACGGAGGGGGGAAATGACTCAGTTAATCACTTTAAACAGGGTCCTAGGGTTATTACTGTTATTGCCGATGATGTTGGAGTAATACGTGATTTTAGCATTGTTAACAGACTGTTGGTAAGATGCCATGAGTTGTTTTAAGCAGATAAGGTAAGTGGTTGATTTATTTGCCTACCATTTGCATTCTGCTCTTCTGCACTGTCTCTTGATGGATCTGGTATGGTATTATGTTTAGGGATTCTAGTTTTGAAGGGTGCAATAGAGTCTAGGAAGTCCACGGTGTTGGTTGAAATAAGTTAAAGTATCGGAGGCACTCTAATTGTAAGTTAAAAATCCTTGATTAAGCCATGCATTACCAGTATGCTGCCGTGTGTGCCCTGGGTCACATGACCTCTTGATGAGTTTTAAATTGAACACCTCTCCATATTGCATTTTATACTCTGATCAAGATTTTTGATCAAAAACATTGGTAATCCATGAATTGAAACACCATTGACTTCCATTACAAGTGAGCTGGACAGTCATTGTTCTTTATTCTTGTTCGACCACTTGACCTATCCTTGAAGAGCACCTTACTTCAGCATCACCAACACCAAGTTTCTTAACCCAGCGCAGCACTACCTATTCTTTCTTAAGATGGATGTTACTGTAGTCATTCAGATCACAAACTTTTTGCAAAAATTATCTTTGCCAGTTTTTTAAGAGGAAGGAACTACCTTCATCACATTGTTAGACCTAAATGCTAAACACAGTGCTTTTTGGTGAGTAACATTGAATGTAAAAAGTAACTTTTGCTTGTTTACAATAAATCTTCAAAGGGAACCTTAACTTAGGCCCGGAAAATAATTTAATTAGTTCATCAGTGATGCAGTCTGTGGAAAAAAAACAGATTCTCTTTTTATGCTGTAAGTTTTTGACTCTTAGCTGATTTTCCGTGGTGCCATCGCTCCCTCTTATTATGCACGGCAGAGCTGGAATAAACCTCCAAACCAAGTGGAAACCTCCAGGGCTAAAAACTGAAGTCATTGCAAAAGTTCCAAAAACTGCAGTTGCTCTAATGACCACTTGAGGGCGGCTCCAAGAGCCAGTCAGTCCTCATAAATGGCAATGTTAAAACCAACTTTACAGCAGAAGTAAATATGTTTACACCCTGGTACAAAAAATGGTTTTAGTCACTATAGCTAATTTCCCCCTTCATAATAACTGCACGGGGGTGATTTTTATTTAACTCACTGGTTTACATTATAATTTTATTAAGGCTTAAAGTTATGCTAGTTTAAGGGCAGGCTACTTGAGCGACAGGCTGTCTGCGAGGCATCGCTACAGTCCATAAGTCAGATCCAGCTGTCGCTCCCTACAGGTCCAACCTCTCATCCTAATTTGATCACCTCTGGCTCCAAAAAAACAAGATGACAACAGCCACAATGCCAAACTGGAGACTCGAAACGGGAGTCCACAAACCAACGGATGATGCACAGTAGCTACGTCCATTATTTTATACAGTCTGTGGCCCCAGCCCTTTGTTCTTTTAAATCAAGGCTTAAAACTTTTATGTTTGCTTATCTAAAGCACTCTGAATTGTGTTTGCGTCTGAAGTGTTATATAAATAAACTTGCCTTGCCTTGCACAGTAGATGCCAAATATTGTTAAAGCATTATGGCTTTAAACATTTCATGTCTGGAAGAGGTTTCAGTCATGAAAACACATGACACACTTGGTATATAAAGTTCGTGTCTTGTCATGTAGGACTTCCCCGACACACTGGACTGCTCCATCCCCCAGGCAACAGATGCCATAACACCGGAGGAGAGGGAGGAACTGAGGGTTTCAGGTTAGTACTGGTTTTGTCATCAACTTTAGTGTCTTGGTGGAATGTGACGCGAGCCCTGCTTCAGCCTGAACTCTTCCAGATAATCTTTCTTAACCTTTTCTCTTGTGTGCAGTGCAGCGTAGTGATTAAACTGTACATTTGCTGTAGATACAAAAGCTGTTAAAGTGAATTCCTGTCAAACATTTTTATTTATTTATTTATTTGCCCCACCAATGGTAAGGACCACTGATCAAGTAATTTGACTCAATGATCAGAGCATCCCCACGCTATAAAACAACTGCGGTATGTGTGGGACGACATGTTTATGGTTGCCTTTCCTATGCAGTCAAGCTGTTCCTGTGCGAGTCGGTTGAGTCCTCCATCAGAGACGCCGTGGAGATGGGTGAGCTTTAAATCTCTTTCATGTGCCTTCTACAATTACATACAATTGATATGAAACTCAACTCTTCTCGTCATACTACTTTATTTGTCTCTCATTCCTAGTCTGCCAGACGCTGGCAGTTTCCCAGCTCGACTCTGTCATCATAGCGCCACCCTGGCCTCTGGAGGGCGACAGCCAAAGTTTGGCTCACCTTCAGCCAGCCTGGGAGGAGCTGGAGGCTCTGGTCAGGAGCCAGCGGATTGCCGCCATCGGCACCTCTGACCTGGACAAAGATCTGCTGGAAGAGCTGTACAACTGGTCTCAGGTGAGCGGGAATCTTGTATGTGTGTGAACCGTAATTTGTGTCATCACTGAGCTGGGCAGACACTGTGCAATTTTATTGTGTGTGTTTACTCATATTACACATTTTAATCTAATTTCCTGCATGGTCGCAACCTGAGACTTCGATGTTTACGCTGTATGGCTCATTTGACTGCCTGTGACATGGTGCTCAAACTGAATGTAAGCAAGGAACCACGATCTGTTTCATACATTGACAATTCCAACAGAGTTTATTCAGATGAGATGACTACATCCCCAACAGTGTTGATGAAGAGAAAGAAAGGCAGCATTACTTTGTAAGATTCCACTATGAATGAAAAGCGAAAAGAAAAAATGAAGCTGCAGCTGTTTGGGGAGGTGCAGACAGTCTGATCTGTCTGTTCTGCCGCTAAGTTGAGTTTTGTGTCTCAGCTGTCTCAGTCAAAGCCACAGTTTTAGCCACAACATGTGTTGTTCTACTCCAGTAACATCTAGTGATGGGTGAATAAAGCACAAATAGGGCTTCCTGTCTATTTGTGCTGAAAAAAGATTTGAAGCTTTGGGGGCTTCAGCAAACACAGCGACATCTGGTGGCTTGAAAACTTATAGCAGCCCTTTAAAACTGGAGCCAAAGCTTTACAGCACCTCACTGATTTGAATCCGGGATGCACAATATTGGATTTTTTGCCGATATCTGATATGCCAATATATAACAACTAATTTGGCCGATAACCGATCCATTTTTGCCCCACCTAATTTTAGTGATTATCAAGTCTCTTCTGTAGTGGAATTAACATCACATTATGCATATTCTTATCGTAATGGCCCACCAGCAAATGTAGACACGAAATACAATGCTTCTCAATGTATGTAATATTCATTCATTGTGCAGAATAAGAAAAAGCATGTTGGTGGCGTTCATTTTAAAGCCAACATAGGCTGGTACCGATGACGTGCCAATTTTATTGCACATCCCTAATTTTAATGGTTGTTTTCTCATGCGTGCAGTTAAAGTTCAACAAACCTGCATGTTATTATTAAATCTGTAATCTTTGGTTCAGAGGGCATCATTTAATATGTATTATACATGATACTGTGCACCATGTTAAAGTACAATAATCAATTAATATGTTGTCCAAAAAGCTTAGATGTGAAATAGTTGTGCTGACAGAAACATAAATGTACCTTATTGGTGTAGTTTAGGTGTCCATCCACTATAGGCTCATGGGTTTGAACCTCTTGGTTGAAATTAATGTAATATTTAATGATTTGTAATGTGATGTGATTGGAAAATGATGTTCATTAAATTGGCATTATTACATGGTATGAGGTGGAAAGGTTCTCTCATCAAGTGTTCACGTCTCTTTTTATCCCACTAAAGTGCCTGTTACAAAGTTTAGCTGCAGGATTATGAAAGCTGCCAAACTGCATGAAGGTCTTTCAGAGGCATCGGTGTCATTTGAACCTTCAGACATCATCAGTCATACGGTACTTTGTGATTTGGTACAAGCTCCAACACAATGTACTGAAACAGTGCACTTCACAGGAAGAAGCTTTCACCAATATCTAATAATGTTAAGACAAGGTCAGTGCAGTTTATAAGTGACTTTCTGACAAACCAGAAATCCAAATAATGGTCTAAGAGCCTGATTATTGATCATTCAAATAATTATTTAGGTGTCGTGACCAACTCATGTTTGAAGTTGGGGTTAATGTGCCAAGTGTCTACTTGGCATTAGAGGCAAAAGAGATGTTGACTTTTGATAACAGGACAGGTTTACCGATAATATATAATTAAAGCAGGAAAGTGATTTTCCATTATGAGCCTCGGCCAGTGTACCACTGTGTGTGCCGTTTTCCACGTTGAACCACAGAGAGCCAGTCATTGATGACGTACTGTGTCTTGTACCAGGTGAAGCCCAGCAGTAACCAGGTCAACCTGGCCTCCTGCTGTGTGATGCCTCCCGACCTGACAGCTTTCGCTAAGGAGTTTGACATCCAGCTGCTCACACACAACGATCCCAAAGGTGAAATTCAGTTTCTCTTTTTTGTCAGTCAGATGGGTTTAAAGGGAAGTTCTTTAACGGAAAGCAGTTTATAAACAGAGTGCAGGTGTCCCAAATATGACATTAAATGTTAAGCCTTGTGATATTCTTTGTTTATTGTCAACAACATCACTGAGGGAAAAAACCCGTCATGGAGCGTTGTTCCTGTGGGCTCTGGCAACACTAAACCCCCACTAAGCTTGCCTTAGAAGAACTAAATGCATAAACCCGCTATTGTTAAATATCCCATGGAGAGAGACTTTCACTGCAGCCTTTTATTTTGTTTTATTTTGTTCTGAAAATGTCGGCGTACAGCCTCATTCTGTGGACGATAAACGAGGTGCAGACTTTCCCGTGTCACCGGTAATTAGAAAATGCAGTGAGTGCTGGATGGAGCAGTTAGTGATAACAACCCCGCCCACATTTAAGGGTACTGTTTGTGGTGGAAACACTAGGGTCTAGGTACCATGTCTGAAGGGTTACTGTTGGTTCCAAAGGTACCATACTGAAAGTGATTGGTGGAAACAGGGATTTAAGTATTGTCGTTCACAGTATCTGTAATTTTTTTTCATGAGTTTTAACCCGCTCCTGTCTCGGCGTCATGTTTCCATCCACAGAGCTGATATCAGCAACCACATTCCAGGAGGCTGTGCAGGAGGGAACGCAGGACCTGAACATCGCTGACTGGAGGCTGGAGTGGGTCCTGCGCTACTCCATCATTGTTAAGAGCAGGGGCATTATCAAGGCTAAGGGCTACCTTGTCAGTGCAAGGAAGGCAACCCCCTAGCACACCCAGCTACAGAAGAAGACACATGGATAAAGCCATTTTCCTCCTTTTTCCATTCTCACACACACACACACACACACACACAACATGCAAAGTAACAGCTCCGATTAAAGGATGCTGCCGATCACCATGAGTCTTGACGTCATTGTTTTATCTTACAGATAAGGTTGCATCATGATCATGTTTGATTTCTTCAGTTTAACTTATGCAGGTGTTCATGACCCTCATCTCAGTGAGATCAAAAAGTGTCAGTTTAAGAGAAAAGACTGTAAAAGTGATCATTTTGCAGATGACTGGTACAAGAACAGACCAGCCATTTATCGACACAGTACAGGCTGCTTTAATGATGGAAAATGTCCGTTGCGATCCAAGGTGAAGGTCCCTTGACCTTGTTCTGACTCAAAGTGCCTCTCATCTTTTTCTCCTCCTGTTTTCATACCTGTTTGTCTCCACTGTGTCGGTGTGACTCAAGCTTTAAATATTTCAGTCTGGGTGATTATGAGTAGATAAGGCACAAAGAAAAGGTAGAGATTTGTTGTGTTTTCATACAGAATGATTCCAAACATTGTGAAAGGGTAGATGGGTAAAAATCACAAAAAGTCAGGTTTTATTCTTGCAGTTGATTTTACCTGCATAATATAAACCATTTGCATTCCTCAATTGATAAAAAATGATGCTCTAATTCAAATTAAACTTTATTGAGATGTTTATTTTATGATGCTGATCGACTTTAACAGGTAAAGCAGACAACTATATATAAAATATTATTTTATCATGCATTCTTTTCTAACCGTATGCTGTTTTTGATGATGCATTGAAATACTCACCCACTCTGTGCTCATGAGATTAATTTGAGAACTGAGGGTACAGCGATATTTTGAGATTGACATGCATAGTAGACTTCTGTCCTCTGCGTGCATTGTTGTTAAAGCACTGGAAACTCCACGCCAAGGAGATGTCGAAGTTCTTTACTCTGAGGAAGGAGTTTTTATTTAAGAAAAACAGTTGTTTTTCCAAACAGGATCCAGTTAATCTCATGAAGACGAATTATCTGTTGTACTGTTAACATATTTAATGTTGTCATATATCTGTATATCATGAATTGGCTTTATTAAAATTATGAAACTGATGTTTGTACTGTCACTGGTGTGAAGTATTTAAGGGATGGGATGAACTTTGGCTCATGTGGTTGTTAAAGGAATTAAGATTTTGGTGTTGCCAAGAAATACAAAAATGGTTCTTGTATGAGCTGAATTAATGAAGTAGGAGATGAACTCCAACTTTTTGAAACGTTTTTACTCTGTCCCACAGGGTTTTGAACCAGTGGTGTATTCCATCAACACTGCTAAGGAAATCTGCGCTTAATGTCCATCAAGCTGTTCCACTAACACAATCCAGCCCTGCTTAATTAACGTTAACTCTAGTCAGGCTGGAACATAGTACCCCAGGAATGAGTCAGCATTTTGGGGCGTCGGTGGCTTAGTGGTAGAGCAGGCGTTCATGTACAAGGCTGTCGCCACAGCGGCCCGGGTTTGACTCCGGCCTGTGGCCCTTTGCTGTATGTCTCTCCCTCGCTCTCTCACCCTTTCACACTTCACTATCCTATCAATTAAAGGCAAAACATGCCCATAAAAATATCTTTAAAAAAAAAAAGGAATGAGTCAGCATTTTTGCACTCCCAGTTCCCTTTTCTTGAAGTCAGTGGGTTTTTGGTTAGATGCCCTAAAGAAGGTCTGTGGTAACACAAGCTTATGAAACATCTACATTTTGCTCTACAACATAAATGGCAGTAACCTCTGTCATTTCTGACAGTAGACATACTGTGCATTCCAATACCCATACTACCATACTATAAAGTGTAATAATACCTTTTAATTGTAGAGCACTTTTCGAGCTGAAAGCACAAAGGGCTTTCCAAGAAGAAGAAAATTCAAAACAAGAGCGACACTAATAAAACATTTGCATATACATATACCTTCACCAACATCTACACTTGAGCACATATATATACCTGTAAGCATGCATACATATACGCATGGTTGCAATGATGGATGACAGCCTGTTCAGATGACTGATGACCAGCTGATATGTAATAATAGGAAAATTAATTGTTTCACTGAATACAATAATCATAATATACTCAAAAACAAAATGGCAAAGTATTGAATAACTAACAGTGTATAGCCTCTGTGTTCTTACTGCTGTGAATATATGTTAGAATCTACAATGTATGCAGTTATTACTTATTGCAAAATAACAATCAGAGCTGTACTGGTTGACCTCCATCTCTGGCGAGCTCAGCGAAGGGTATTTTGTTTTATCCCCATGGTAACAGATATATGAGTAAGAGGGTCAATGCTCAGGGTATAACATTATGAGGAAGTAGTATGTCCCGATCATGTGCATACTGCATGCAACGGTTTGTACTTTTTAAGGGCAGCTGCAGTACCTACTAAAAGTAAAAAGAAAAAGTATGTGATTGGAACGCACCAGGGCCTTGCAAATATAAGAACGCTGCAGTCAGTAAAGCAAAAGAAAAGGAAGAATTGCACAGTGTTTAATAATTTAGTAATTTAATAACACCTATTCACACATAGTTCAGATAAGCTTTGGACATGTTGAGTCAGGGGATGCAGCAGCCGGCATGTGGTGTCTCCACTTACCTACAGATATAGGCCTTCTATTAGGTACAAGCACTGAGAGACTGACACCTGTTGAAGAAAACTATTAGACATCCCTTGTACATATTGTTACTGAGCTCCTTGGGAAATGATGTCTGAGGATGCTCCCTCTTCTGTTCCCTCTTAGGGGGCGTCCTTAATCCTCTTTGGGTGTGAAATCCTCAGGGTGGCATCTGCCTTTTTATTTGTGTGTGTGAGGTTAAAGGGCATATTTACAACTCACCTACAATTTTAACAGATACGTTTCTCATTTTATTTTTAACTTACCACTCTAGAAAATGTTTTTGTATTCCCTAATTTTCACTTGTTGCTACGTATGTTCTTGTCTGGCTATTGAGATGGCTCCTGTTTTAACAGAATGAATAAAGCCCAGGGGTTAGGTCGTAGAGTTTTACACACCTCAACATATTAGGGGTATTACAGTAAATGTATTGTAGCTATGTCTTTTCTTCTAAGTTAGCCTGCACCCTAATATTAAACACACAGCTGATATTATCTGGCCTCCTGATAACATAACCACAGTCTTACTGTAGCCTGTATCTGAATGTTCATTTATCATCAAATTAACATTTAGAAAATAAGTAGGTGTGCATAATTTACGCTTTTATGTGCCAACCTAAATTTGCGCCTAAATTTAAGTGATCAAAATAGTTTTATTAATACTTAAGTAATTTAAATAATTTTCCTTGTTTGTGTTCATTGTTAATTCAAAGGTTACTGTCAACAGCTTGCATTGTACTGTGAGTTTAGATTAATGTTACTTCCACTACACATACTTACTCCACTGTATTTGACTCCACTACACTAATCTGACATCTATTATTCTTGTTATGTTTCCAATGATGATGTTTTAAACACATTATGATCATGTGAAATATGATGCAATAATATGGATGAAACTATCCAGAGTGTGTACGGCTGTTAATATCAGCTCCATGTCAAGTATTTACAATATTAAAATATTTAATCATTAATAATGTAAAATAATAATAATAAATACATGAATATAGCATAGGCCTATAACATCTACACATTTTCTACATTTGATATTTAAAGTGTGTTGTGTTTATAACTTTTTCTTCAGCAATATTTTCAAAGCAGTACTTGTATTACAGCCTTGTATTTTTACTGTTACTTACACTTTTTCCATCATCACCATTTAAAGTTAGATCCGCCATCGTCTGCTCGGCCTGTATCTTCCCTCCGCTGATCTATTAGTCGAGTCTAGCCGTCACACCGGAAGTGAAGAAGCTAGCATCCAAGATGGTAGCCACCAGGAGAGGAGTACGCGTGTACTCCCCAACTAAAACAAACGCAGACCAGCCCTCTGAAGTCCCGGTATGTATGAAACACATATGTTATTTAAACATGTAAAAGTTCACAGATCATGTAGAGGGTCAGTCCGAGGTGAAAGAAGCCGTCACGTGCAGGTTAGCTGGTGTGTGTTCAGCTGCTCAAACTTCACGTGGACACCATCTTTCCTTTCACAGTTTGTAAACGTTTCGATAACTTGTGACAACATATTGAGTTACACATGAATTTAAAGATCGTGTATCCACCACACGTACTTTCAGTTCCCCGCAGTTGGACCACTGTCACTGTGTTTTAATCACAAAACTACACAGTGGAGGTTTAACAGACTGCTGTAGTGAAACTCTTTAAACAGAGAGAAGAAGTTAACTCTCCTCTTATTGTCCTCACATTTGCTGTAGAAGTGTTTTAAAATGCAGTTCAAGATCATACTTGTGAACAACTTTGCCTCAGACTTGGAGTTAGTTTTACAGTTGTCTTATTGTCAAGAAATACTGTAGAAATCAGAACTCATTGGTTTGATCCTACTAAGAATTACTCTTTGTAACCAGCGCCAATAAAGTTTATTCCTATTTGTCACTGAGCTCCATTAACCCTCTGAAACCAGAGCAAACTGGCCTGATTTCTTTTAAAAACATGGGAAGAAGGTGTGAGCAAAAAAAGAAGAAATTAAATTATAAGAGGATAGTAAGAAATTAGGAAAAACAAGAAAACTAGTTAGTTAAAAATGATTGTTTGAAAAGCAAAAACAAAAAGACCTTGAAAGAGTGCTTAAAATGTAAGAGTCTGTAACATAAAATTTAAAAGTATGGTTTTTCCCTTGCTTTTTAATGCTTTTCCCCAATTTTTTAAAAATAATTTTCTAAATTTATTTTATTTCATTTCATATTTTGCAGTTTGTGGGACATTTCTTTCCATCTGCTTATTGCCTTGTCTCCCATGTTTTTGAGAGAAATTGCACCAATTTGCTCAGCGGTCAAAGGTTTAAATATGTCCAAAAGGCGTTTGAAAGCAGCACAAGAAAAGTGATGTCACTCCAGGTCTCAAAGGTTGAAAGTCCATAAACATAACTCCACACTTTTGCACACAGTGACATTTTCCTTCACTAACATGAATAGTGACTGTACGTTATTTTGAATTAAGCTCATACTTACTAGAGCACAAAATGTGTATTAATCTGCAGGTGAATATAGTCCCCAATACATACAGTACTTACTCCTACATGAGTAACATTAGAGGAAAAATACACTTCTCTGCTTTTTTAAGGAATTTATTTTGCCTTTTTTTTTTATAAGGAAGCTATATTGGGGTATAAGGGTTGCGACATAGTTGGTTTTGGTATTTTCATAGGATTTGTATACTAAAAACAAACAAGAAAAAATATATAGACTGTCACCAGCTTTATTCTTTGGGATCAGTGGGTTTCCCACAGTCATGGAAAACCTAAAAAAGTCCTGGGATTTCACAATCACATTTCCCAGGCCTGGAAAAGTCATGGAATTAGAAAAAAATACACATTGAAAGTTTTTGAAAAGTTGTGGAATTTTGTTGTGTGTAATAAAGTTGTTAAAATAATCTAAAAAAAGTGAACAGCAAATTTATTTTCTGTAGCTGTCATCGTAACATTGCTCTTATGTGTATCAATGTTTGATGTTTTGTTTAGCATCACATATGTTTCTTCATTTTCTCCTGTGTTCTGTGTCACCCTTCATGAATGCTAGCTGGCTGAGAGTTTGAATCTGATATGTTTGAAAAAAGCCAGGTAAGTCGGGCAAGAAAAATGATTATGGCTCCTTGAAAAGTCATGGAAAAGATTTGAAATGTTTTCCATGTCCATGTGTGGGAGCTCTAGATCAAGCTTTCTTTAGACTCAAGTGTGCAAATAATGTCTTATTTCTGCCTCACAGGCCACTCCTTCCGCTAGTCGAAGAACCAGGAGCACTGCTAAACATACAGACAGTCCTACCCACCATGCCCTGGTAGAGGCCAGCAGTCAGCTGGAAAAAAACAAGGGAGGAGCCCCGGCATCTCCACCCCCCTCCTCACTGAAAAGATGCACCAGAGCTTCCAGGCTCCACAGTCCCGAGCAGCCATGCACACCTGTGGGCTCCACCCACGAAGGAGACGTGTCAGATGTGGAGTCCTGCTGCTCTGTGGTGTCCAACATGGAACTACCGATTACACGCAGCAGCCGGAGGAGGAGACAGCCCCGCACAGTGAGTCAGGAAGATGAGGAGGTGTCTGAGGTGGAATCATGCTCCTCTGCAGTATCTGCGACGAAAGGTAGCCAAAGTAGCTGCCGGAGCACAAGGAAGAAGACGATTCCCAAAAGCCCCGAACCAGCTCATGTTGAGGCAGAAGATGTCAAGGTCGACTTGGTGCCGGAGACCGAGTCCTGCGGGTCTGTGGTGTCTGAATCCCAGAGAGTCACCAGAAGTCAGAGAAAAACTACTCGCACTAGATCATCTGCCAAACAACAAACCGAGGACTCGGAGCTCTCAGATGCTGGCAGCTGTTTATCCAGCGTCTCAGGAGCTGACGGTTCTAAGTCCACCACCCGCAGAGCTACGAGATCCAGAAGGCAAATGGGTCCCATCCCCATCCACCTAGACGAAGTCTCGGAAGGCTCTCAATCTCCTACCCCAAGAACTCGAAGGACCCGGGCAGCTACAGGGAAGGCTGCAGCTACCGTAGATGTCAGCGAGACCCCTTCTTGTGACTCTGACGGGTTTGAGTCGGGACCCACGTACAGTAGGATGACTAGACAGGGAAGGACCCAATCCACAGTTCCCAAAGCCGTGGACTCTGACTCTGAGCTGACTGACGTGCATTCCCCGATGGGCAGCCCCTGCTCCACACGAAGCAAAGGAACTCCCTGCAGCAGCCGCACAGGCTCAGGGAGCAGCGCTCGAGGTACTCGCACCACCAGGCAGTCAGTCAGGGACTGTAGCATTGTTCTTGAAAAAGCTGAGGAGGATATTTCTTTAAGTGATTCCAGGTTAGAAAGTACAGTGATCGCTGAGGACGCAGACTGCACACTGCTGGAGGAAGATGAGAATCAAACATTGGAAGAAAAAGAGAAAGAGGGTGTGAGTAGTACTGATCTCACTTCAAATGAGGCCGACACAGTGACTGTGGAGAAGGGAGTGATTGTCATTTCAGAAATAGACTCACCCCATGGGTCTCCCCTGGTGTCAGGCACTCCTGGATATGCAGATGAAGCTGCTGCTGAACCTGCAGTGACTGTGAAATACCAGCAGGAGGAGCCGCGTACTGAAAATAAGGACGGGCCCACCTTAGAGATGGAGATGATGCAGGAAACAATCCCACCATCAGAGCCGTTACAGCCTTGCCAATCAGTTACAGTAACAGTATGTGAGAGTGCCCCTGAAATCACAGAGGAGACTGAAGAGAAGGATGAAGTTATGGAAGTAGATGCTGTGGACACCCACTCATCACAAGCAGACGAGGCTGTGGATGAGGATGCTGCTGTGGAAACTGGGCCCAGTGAGGAGGAGAAAATGGAAGCCAGCACATTGCATACAGACACTCAGCAGGTGGTTGACTCCACTGAGGTTCAAGTTGAGTCCATTCAGGTGACGTCCAGCCAGCAGCCCAACATCTCAATAGATTCTGTCCCTGAGCAGCAACCAAAAGACATCATCGTCCAGAAAACAAAGGTTATCAGCCTGCTGGAGAGCAGCGAGGATGAAGATGACGATGTTGAAGTTTCTGAAGAGGAGGAAGAAGAGGATTTGGAGCACCAGGCAGAGGAGAGAGCAGGACCCTCCCAGATGTGTGAACCAGCAGCTGCATCAGTTGATGGACTGTTTATGATTGACACGCGGCCCGGACAGGAAGCCGATGAGCTGTACTATAAGGAGAGGCCAACAGAGGAAGAGGAGAAAGCCTCAAAGGAACAGGAGGAGCAAGACGAGGAGTTTGTGGATGAGGAGGGAGACGATGACGATGACGAAGAGGCAGAAATCCTCTACTCAAGTAGAGATCCTCAGTTGTAAGTATATGATAGGTGGCAGCTTCAGATTGGTCCATTAGGATACACATGTTCTTAATGTAAATGAATCCCTTTCAGAGAGTAGATCGACATCCTGGGAAATACACTTATTTGCTTTCTTGCTAAGAGTTAAGCCGAACTTAGACTACAGGAGTCATGAGCTGATCTAGTTCGGCCCAGATTATCTGGTAAAGTGGGAAGTTTACAGATCCAGACTTAAACCTCCCAAACTGCTCGCACACTCACTGGAGACCTGATCATTTCAAACACATTTGATATTCAGAATCAAAATCTGGATGATTATGATTGAGATTACATCAGTAGGGAGCAGCTGATGGTGTTGCCAAGCAACAGTTAAAATGCTAGCCCTTGAGGCTAACATTAGCTAGCACACTACTTTTAAGATATATTAAAACGGAATGTTAAAATCTCACCTCCAGTTCTTACTGAAGAATAGACAACCCATGTTGACCGCGTCTTCCTGACCATTCCTCCTCCAGACTTTGCATCCTGTTTTTGTTTTTGTTTTTCTCACTGCAAAGTATTATGAACGATACAGCAAGTTGAAGCACCATGTCAGTCTCCCTTTAGTTGACATCTGCTCCCCATGAGATCATGTCTGGTGAGTTGAGCTTAGTTTTAGATAGAAGATGGATAGAAAAAATTGATACCACTCTTAAGGCGTTTGCACACTGAGTCCGTTTTTTCCAGATGCATTTTTTGTAATCCGCCATCCAAAAAAATGTTTACACACAGAAACCTTGCACTCTTAATACCGATGAGTGCGCCCTGTTCTTCTGTCTTGTCGTGGCTGTGTCCTGCCGCCACATTTTCTTCACTGATTCTTGGTCAAACATCTCTAAAAGCTTCTGACGGGTGCAAAAGAAACTCAGGAAATTGAACCTGTTCCAAAAATTTTAATGACAGACAAAAGTTTCGGTCTTGGTGTGCAAATTTGATTTGACACAAAGTGAGGTTGTATTTATTTTAAGACGTGTGACAATTCCAGATGAAAAAAAATTGACTCAGTGTGCAAAGGCCTTTGTGCTTGTATGTTAAATATGAAGCTACAGCCAGCAGCCGCTTAGCTTTGCATAAAGACTGGTAACGAGGGGAGACAGACAGCCTGGATCGGTCCACATGTCCACCTACCAGCACCTCTAAGGCCACTAACCAACAATAACCTCCTGGAGTCTCCACTGGTTGCCTAATGTGACACACCAGATGGTTTGTTACAAAGATCCATCTGAGAAGCCATCAACTGTTTGAAATAGGGCAGACGCTTTTAAAAAAATAATTGGCAGGTGATTAGATGTCTATTAACATCTATCATGGGCTAACTTCAACCAGTTAGAGCAACCAATCCTGTTGGGAGAAGAGCAAGAACATCTTTTCCATTCAGAAAAGCCTTCAGTGCTGATCTTTGCTCTTTAACCAATGTAACTGATGCTACTGTGGCATCTATGCTAACCTCTTTAGGAGCCACCCTTGTTGTTTTGTACCAACAGTTGCCTCTCTGTGTTGTCACACATATCTAAACCACACGCATAGCTGCCGGTAGCTCCTCACAGGATGCTGATTGGTCCAAACCACTGACTCATTACTTGAAGTCTGGCAAGTTGGAATCTCGCGAGATGTCGTGATATAAACAAAAGAGATGCAGTGTGTTAATTGTTAAGCTTTAGGGATGCAGGTGAAGTTTCATTTTTGGCTAGCTGTTGTTCCCCTAGTTCCAGTCTTATGTTTTGCTAAGCTTCAGATTTTTGGATACGACAAAGATTGGCATTGGTCTTCTCGTCTTAACTCTTTGTAGGAAAGACATTAAGCATATATCCCAATTTTCAAACTATTCCTTTAAAAGCTTAATTTCAGTGTCTGTTTCACAACACTTTCTGTTGGTGTCTGTGGCACTCAACCCTTTTGCTCTTTCTGAAGACACAAATCGTGACCAGTAATTTACAAATATGTAGTTCAATTTTTTAAACTCAAATCAACCAGTGGAGAGACTCACTGTGTGCAGAAATAAGTCAAAGTCTGTAAATTAATATAGCTGGTTCTACAGAAAGATGGATCCTAAAGGGCTGGTGTTATTCTATTTTTTTCTTATCCTCAACAAATTCCACATGAAGACCAAAACCAGCAGTTAGTCTGTCCCTTAATACTCTTCTTGACCTTGGTTTTGGTCTTTTCTTTGGATTTTGGATTAGGAAAAAAATACAATATTTCCGGACTTTCAGAACTCTGCACATAAAGACAGTTCAGCCACACTCATTATTGTTATATATTATCATTATAACTGTGTGCAGAGGTGAGAAATGAGACAGGACAGCTCTTCCTGAAGAATTTTCTCTTTGCCAATTTGTTTCAGGAAAGAGTTGTCCAGCCGTATTGACCCTGGCATCAGAGTGAAGGAGCTCGGGGGTTTATACATCAATTTTGATGGCAGCAAATCAAAACCTGTCTCCAGTTCGCTGCAAAAACTAAAGGAAAAGAGGATCCAAGATGAGGTAAATAAGTGATTGATTTTTTTTCCCTTTTGAAGGTGATCTGTGATGCAGAATGAATAATGAACTTTATAGTTATGCAAGGACGAGTAAATCCAATAACACCTGAGATGGTGTTATTCATGGTCTCTTTCCAGTCCTTTGTGACTTTGGCCTTTTATCTCTGAGTAGTGGGGCGCTGATGGAGTTTGGTGCTTTGCAGTGTTGCAGTTTTTGTTGTTTTCCACAGGTGATGAAGAAGAGTGTGATGGGACCAGACTTTGAAAAGAAGGATGCTGTGCCTCCGTACAGTGAATCCAAACAAGCCTTAAAGTTAAAACACAGAGTAAGTTTTACAAAGTTATGCTTTGGTTTATAGACTCACTGTGCTACTGTCTTCTAAAGTTTTATCACATGGATCACAGTATTTGTGGAGTCAGTTATAAGGACACGGACTTCCCTTAAATCACAAAAACTTAAACATGTAGTCATCATAAATACAGTACAGCAACAGTTTTTATTTATAGTCTGTGCTCCAAAAGCTTTTACAACACATTTTAAATAATTGAAATCACTGTTTTTCCCAGGCGGAGAGGGCAAAATCAACAGGAGATGGTTGGTTCAATATGAAAGCCCCTGAGATCACTCAGGAGCTGAAAGGAGATCTCCAAGTCCTAAAGATGAGAGGTTCCATGGATCCCAAGAGGTTCTACAAGAAGAATGACAGAGATGGCTTTCCCAAATATTTTCAGGTTAGTAAATAAACGAGTCAGCTGTTCCTCAAAAATCCTCTTCAGTAAGGAAGGGCTCACATGGCCATGACAGTACAAGTACTCCCCAATATTCATAAAGTATCAACATTTCACCCCCAATAATGCACTGATACTGATTATTTTATATTATGATAAATATAAAATATGCCACCAATTGACATTACTTTCCAGTGTAACAGCAAAGCATCTAATGAGAACACACTGACATTAAAAATCTCGTTTAAAAGGAGAGAGAACTGTTGCTTGTTTAAAAAAAAGGAAAGAAACAAAGAAAAAAACTCAACAGATGTCATAGTTCGCCTTGAAATGTCCCCCGCCTCACAATTTTTTTTTACCAGACATTATCAGTAATTGGGGAAGGATCAATATGAAAAACGATCCATGTTGAATTTTTGTGAAATAAAGGTCAGCAGAGTAGCATCAGCAGACAGTTGGTTGTTTATTTTCCCTGCATAAATCACATTTGTTTAACTTCGTTTCACTCCATATTCTTCCCCTGGTCAACCACAGCCCATCTGCAGTGCCTCTAAAAAGGTCATAGTATAGTATGTCGGAAAAAAAGTCATCGTATAGTATATCGAAATAAGTCAGTATAGTAGGTCGGAAAAAAGTCATAGTATAGTACGTTGAAAAAAAGGCATAGTATAGTATGTTAAAAAATGGTCATAGTATAGTTTGTCAAAAAAAAAATCAGTATAATATGATGAAAAAAGGTCATAGTATAGTATGTCAAAAAAAAGTCATAGTATGTTGGTGAAAAAAAAGTCAGAGTGTAGTATGTCAAAAAATATCATAGTATGACAAAATGGTCATAGTATAGTATGACAAATAAGGTCATAGTTTAGTATATCGAAAAAAAGTCATAGTATAGTATGCCGGAAAAAAGTAGTAGTATAGTACGTCATGGGGAATTGTTTTTTTTGTATGTGTTCACAGGTTGGCACAGTGGTGGACAGCGCAGTTGACTTCTATCATTCCCGTATTCCCAAGAAGGAGAGGAAGAGAACCATGGTGGAGGAGCTGCTCTCTGATGCTGAGTTCAGACAGTAAGTGGAAATGAAAACACAGACTAACACTTTGACTGGATTTGTCTTTATTATCTCACAGTGATTCAGCAATAAAACTGACTGATGGTTTGACCGAATATTGACAGCTGAGGTGATGTACAGTCAAATCTATACTAGGTACCACATTTCAAACCTGTTGTATCACAGTATTTATAATGGCTATCAAAATACAGTCTGTAACCATGATAAACTTGACATTTATCATCTGATGGGTGACAGAATACATTTTAAAGCCACAGCACTTATGGTAAACCTGCATAATGCTGTATGAGAAAAGGAACAAAACAAATGATAAAAACACACTGTGGCTATAAATACAGGGTGTGGGCACATCGCGCAGTAATAGTTTGCTACACAGTATATTGTCAGGTGTGTGTAGATGTATTTCATCACTGAAGACATAAAATGTACTTTCCTCTTCTCTTACAGGAAAAACAAAAAGAAGTTCCAGCACATAGTGGCAGAGAAGGCAGCACAAGGAGCTGGCAAGAGGAACAAGAAAAAGAATAAATTCCATAAGAAGTAAATCTAAAGACTTCATGTGATGAGCACTGACTGAGTGGCTTTTCATAGATACTCATATTATAGACTGCTGGACTTGGATTCTTGAATCATATCAAAAATAGTCATGCTTTGTACAGTTACCAGGGACGTGTACCTGCTCACACTGACAAGAAGTGTCTTTTTAACCTTCCAAAGATTTTGCTGCACAGTAATCAGTCTTTTTAAATATACATGAATCAGATTAATGTAACAGTACTTTTGACTGTGTGTTTGTAAAGCATCTTGTAAATTAAACTCATCACATCCTTAAAGTATGGCTTGTAACATTTCTTGTTGGATGAAATATTACCATGTCATCTTATGATTAAGACAGACAAATGAGGTGATCCTTTCTATAGAATGATGTATAGAGTCATGCTGAGGGGGAACATTTCTAATACATTCAGTTCACATTTTTAACAAGTTTAAAAGAAGCATCGTGTCGGATTTAGTGGCATCTAGTGCTTATATTGCAGCTGTAACCAACTGAATACCCCTCCCCTTAACTCTCCGTTTCTAAGCATGTAGGAAAACCTACGGTGGCCTCCAGGCAATGTAGCTCAGTCCATAGGGACTTGGGTTGGGAACCGGAGGGTCGCCTGTTCGAGTCCCGTCCGGACCAATTATGGAGCGTGGACTGGTGGCTGGAGAGGTGCCAGTTCACCTCCTGGGCACTGCCGAGGTGCCCTTGAGCAAGGCAGCCCCCTCACTCTGATATCTCTACACTTTGTGCATGTGCGTGTCTTTCGGACCTGTGTGTTAATGACAAAAAGAGTGAAAGAAATTGAATTTCCCCTCACGGTGATTAATTAAGTATATAAAATTAAATTTAAAAATACAAAAAGTGAGTGTTTGGTTTGTCCATTCTAGGCTACTGTAGAAGAGAGCCTGCTCCCCATGTCGCTATGATGGGATAGTGACAATTCTTGGTTTCAGGAGATTTTTTGACTAATGAAATCATGCCATGAACACTCCATTTCTGGCTGTTTCTGGCATATGTTGCTGTTTTAGTAATTCTGAAAACAATGGAAAATGATCTTAAACTGATCACAAAATCAAGGGAATAAAAGAAAACCACTAAACAATGTATTTAGGAAACTGACGGACTTTGGCTGAAGTATAAGCAGCACATTAAACATGAATATTTGGAAATTTATCACTGATGCTAATATGAACATTTCAGGGCACACTCACTTTATGTAATTTACAATGTAATACTGATATTTAAAATGGAATATATTTTTAAACATGGTATGTATATGAATATTCAAATTGCATTTGTGCTACCTTGATGTAAAAAATGCATAAAAAAATCATAGTACAGTATGCCAAAAAAAAGTCAATAGTACAGTATGCCAAAAAAAAAAGTCATAGTATAGTTTGCCAAAAAACAGTCATAGTATAGTATGTCGGAAAAAAAGTCATAGTGTAATATGTCGAGAAAAAGCCATTGTCCAAAAAAAAAAAAGATACATGGTAAAGTATGTTGAAAAAACGCCATAGTATGTCAAAGTCACAGTATAGTATGTTGAAAATGAGGCATAGTGAAGTGTTGAAAAAAACGTCAAAATATGTCTACATAACGGTCATAGCATAGTATGTCCAAAAATTCATAGTATAGCATGTCGTCCAAAATCATGAAAAAATGTCTTAGTATAGCACGTCCTCAAAAATCATGAAAAAATGTCATAGTATAGCATGTCCTCAAAAATCATGGAAAAACGTCGTAGTATAGCATGTCGTCCAAAATAATGAAAAAATGTCATAGTATAGCATGTCGTCCAAAATCATGAAAAACGTCACAGTACAGCATGTTGTCCAAAACCATGAAAAAATGTCATAGTATAGCGTGTCGTCCAAAATCATGAAAAACGTCACAGTACAGCGTGTCGTCCAAAATCAAGAAAAAACGTCATAGTATAGCATGTCGTCCAAAATCATGAAAAAATGTCATAGTATAGCATGTCGTCCAAAATCATGAAAAAATGTCATAGTATAGCATGTCGTCCAAAATCATGAAAAAAAGTCATAGTATAGCATGTCGTCCAAAATCATGAAAAAATGTCATAGTATAGCATGTCGTCCAAAATCATGAAAAAATGTCATAGTATAGCATGTCGTCCAAAATCATGAAAAAAAGTCATAGTATAGCATGTCGTCCAAAATCATGAAAAAAATGTCATAGTATAGCATGTCGTCCAAAATCAAGAAAAAAACGTCATAGTATAGTATGTCGTCAAAAATCATGAAAAAAAGCTCGCCATCAACAATCATGAAGAAAAAAACGTCATAGTCGTCAAAAATAATTAAAAAAACGTCATAGTATAGCAAGTCGTCCAAAATCATGAAAAAAAAGTCATAGTATAGCATGTCGTCCAAAATCATGAAAAAAAAGTCATAGTATAGCATGTCGTCCAAAATCATGAAAAAATGTCACTGTATACCATGTTGTCCAAAATCATGAAAAAACGTTATAGTATAGCATGTCGTCCAAAATCAAGAAAAAAACGTCATAGTATAGCATGTCGTCAAAAATCATGAAAAAAAGTCACGTCATCAACAATCATGAAGAAAAAAACGTCATAGTAGTCCAAAATAAAAAAAAACATATTATAGCATTTTTGTAGCATGTCGTCCAAAATTATGAAAAAACGTCATAGTATAGCATGTCGTCCAAAATCATGAAAAAAATGTCATAGTATAGCATGTCGTCCAAAATCAAGAAAAAAACGTCATAGTATAGCATGTCGTCAAAAATCATGAAAAAACATCATAGTGTAAGTCAAGATACTATGTCGAAAAAAAGTCATGGTATAGTATAATGAAAAAGGTCATAGTATTGTATGATGAAAAAAGTTACAATATAGTATGTCAAAAAAAGTTATAGAAAAGCATGACGAAAAAAATCATAGTATGTCAAATAAGGTCATAGTATTTTATGTCGAGAAAAAGGTCATGGTATAGTATGTCAAAAAAGGTCATAGTATGGTATGTTATAAAAAAGGACATAGTACAGTATGTCATACAAAAAAGTCATGGTACAGTATGTCAAATAAGGAAAAAAAAAATGACAATATTTCAAGTTCAAGTTCAAGTTCAATTATGTCATGTTTTCAGACGTAGTTACTGGTATTAAAGACAAAGAAGCAGATGCAGGCTATGAAAACTGACATGTAAAGAGAAGTACAGTTTTGCATTGTAGCTTCTTGAACTCTTGGCCAATATGAGTCAGAGACAGGAACATGATTGGAATTTAGCTTTTTAATCCCGGTTGTACATTAGTTAAAGTGTACCCACAGCATCGCCGAAAGTCCGAGACCATCATTATTCACTATATTACTAAATCCCTCCTGCAGAATAAATACATGTTCTATATTTGGTTTCATTCAGAAATAAATTAATTTGCAGGTACAACTATGAAGAGAGCACATAACACAGCTGTATTTCATTTTATAAAAGTTGTTATTTAGCTCTTTTGATTGAATGAAACACTGTCACACAGGTGAAGTGTTCATGAGCAGATGAGCTCTGATAAGCACAAACAAACACTCGTTCACTTGAACACTATGGATCTGAATAACTGTAGTAATTTATGTTGAGGCTGATTTTTTGGGGTCTCCTGCTCTTCATCCAGGATTACTTTTTTTCCTCCTTTCTCTTGTATCTCTTCACTCTATTGTAGCTGCTGGTTCCCAGCGGTGGCTCTTGGCTACCTTCTTGTCTGTCTTTTGTGTTGTGAGAGATGAGCCCTTAACAGCTGCAGCTTGCATCCATGTCTTCTTCCCATACACACACAAAAAATGTTGCTTCTTTATACCCGAGCCAATTTCACACACAGCTTTAGAGAAATGCAACAATGTCTCTGTTTGGTTACATCATCGGGCATTTTTTTTAAAATAAAAAAACAAAAAACAAAAACAGTCCAGCTGATGGGTCGGAGGGAGGTAGTGCTGCTATGCTTTTGAATGTAACCCCTGCACATTTCCTGCTTTTTCAAAGGGTAACAACAACAAACACGGCTCAGAAAGGTTTTAAATTTAAATGAACGTCAAATAGAGAGAAATGAAGACATGCATGTGAGATGTTTTGACTCTCTAAATGATAAAATTGTGATGTTAAGAAGGTGTGTTAATGTCTCTGTGTGCATCCTCTCCTACAGAGTTTGAATTTAAAGTATGCATTACTACAGTGATTGGTTTAACACTGAATAGTCTTTGTATTGGAAACTCAGTTGTTTGGTCACATTGTGGGCAGATCAGGTCAAAGGTCAAAGGTCATTTGGTGGTGGTCCCAGGTGGTTTTGTGTGTCTGCAGAATCCTCTGGACTCGGCTGTGGATCTGCTCGCTGTAGGATGGACTGAGCTGATGGGTCTGAAGCCTAAAGAAAAGAAACACCAAAAAAAGACATCTAAAAAACATAATGAACTTACTTAACTGAGTTAGAATCACATATACCTGCATCGAAGAGGACTGACATAGTAAGTCAAAGTAAAACTCATAGAATAATGTGCCATGAAATGTCATAAAGGTTGTTATAAAGTATACCACAAAAAAGTTTAAAAAAAAAAAAAAAGTTCATAGCATAGTTGAAATAGTTGAATAAAAAGGTAAAAATGTCATAGTATGCCATAGTTTCTTAATAGTCATAGTATGCCATAGTTTCTTTCTCTACTAAAAAAATAGTATAGTATGTATGTTATAAAAAGAATAGTAATCCATAAAAGAATAGTAAGCCATAAAAATGTCATCAAAAGCCACACTACAGTATGATATAAAAATGTCACAGTATGGTATGATATAAAAATGTCAAAAAAAAGTCCTAGTATAGTATGTCATAAAAATGTCAAAAATTTCATAGTATAGTACGACATAAAAATGTCAAAAATGTCATAGTATAATATGATATAAAAATGTCACAGTATTTAAAAAAAATGTCACAGTATAGTATGTTATAAAAATGTTATAGTACAGTATGACATAAAAATGTAAAAAAAAAATGTCCTAATATAGTATGTCATGAAAATGTCAAAAATGTCATACTATAGTATGACGTAAAAATGTCATAATACGATATACAAATGTCACAGTATAGTATGTTAAAAAAAATGCTATAGTACAGTATGACATAAAAATATTAAAAATGTCATACTATAGTATGATATAAAAATGTCACAGTATAGTATGTTAAAAAAAATGCTATAGTATAGTATGACGTAAAAATGTCATAGTATAGTATGATGTAAAAATGTCATAATATAATATGATATAAAAATGTCAGTATAGTATGTTAAAAAATGTTATAGTACAGTATGACATAAAAATATCAAAAATGTCATACTATAGTATGATATAAAAATGTCCTAGTATAGTATGTTAAAAAATGTTATAGTACAGTATGACATAAAAATGTCAAAAAAATGTCCTAGTATAGTATGTTAAAAAAGTTATAGTACAGTATGACATAAAAATATTAAAAATGTCATAATACGATATACAAATGTCACAGTATAGTATGTTAAAAAAAATGTTATAGTACAGTATGACATAAAAATATCAAAAAGGTCATACTATAGTATGATATAAAAATGTCACAGTATAGAATGTTAAAAAAAATGTTATAGTACAGTATGACATAAAAATATTAAAAAGGTCATACTATAGTATGATATACAAATATCACAGTATAGAATGTTAAAAAAAATGTTATAGTACAGTATGACATAAAAATATTAAAAAGGTCATACTATAGTATGATATACAAATGTCATAGTATAGAATGTTAAAAAAAATGTTATAGTACAGTATGACATAAAAATATTAAAAAGGTCATACTATAGTATGATATACAAATATCACAGTATAGAATGTTAAAAAAAATGTTATAGTACAGTATGATATACAAATATCACAGTATAGAATGTTAAAAAAAATGTTATAGTACAGTATGACATAAAAATATTAAAAAGGTCATACTATAGTATGATATACAAATGTCACAGTATAGAATGTTAAAAAAAATGTTATAGTACAGTATGACATAAAAATATTAAAAAGGTCATACTATAGTATGATATACAAATGTCACAGTATAGAATGTTAAAAAAAATGTTATAGTACAGTATGACATAAAAATATCAAAAATGTCATAGTATAGTATGACGTAAAAATGTCATAATATAATACGATATACAAATGTCACAGTATAGTATGTTAAAAAAAAATGTTATAGTACAGTATGACAAAAATATCAAAAATGTCAGTATAGTATGACATAAAAATGTCATACTATAGTATGATATAAAAATGTCACAGTATAGTATGTTAAAAAATGTTATAGTACAGTATGACATAAAAATATCAAAAATGTCATAGTATAGTACATAAAAATGTCATAGTATAAATGTCATAATATAGTATATAAGAAGGTCATACAAAGTAATGATAAATGTAAATGAAGGCATCTTGTTTATTTTCAAATTATATATGATATGTAATCATAACTCTAAAAGAAGATACTGGATTTCAATAATATAAAATACAGAAATTTTGCAATTCCACACATTAGTGAGGCTGTATCCAGATTTTCTTTTCGCTTGGAAAATGACTTTAAAAATTCATTGATTATCAAAATCTAAATCATCTAACTTCCAAACAATGCCTGTCTTTTTTCAAGAGGTTGTCACAGGTATACCCTTTGTCCACTAGTCTGTGCTGTAACACAACACAAGATGTAAGAGCTGACGCCAAGATGAAACTACCAGTACATTGTGTACAACAACATACTGTTTCCTCCATCAAAACATTCATTTTTCCTCTATATTCAACCTTTAGTGGAAAAAATAAAAGTAATTCCAGAATTGACAGAACCAATGGTGCATATGAACTGGAGGCATAAATGTGCTTCATCAATACAATATAAATGAGTCTGCGAGTTGGCCACAGGCAGTTATGAAATCTTGCACTGACAGACAGACGGAAGTGAAAAATAATAAATTTCAGTATTGCCTCTCATCCCCATCTATTTATTGGGAGTGGAGGGGTGATGACTGTGTGACTGACTGGCTGGTGTCTTGGCCTGGCTCGTGGTGAGGGAATGGAAGCTTTTCATCTGTAATCAGATAAACTCGCTACCTGCTTCAAAAAGTCATCAAGGACAAATCATCCAGAGACATGAATAGACTGAGACTTCGGGGCTTAGGGAGCAAACGTTGCCACTGGCATCTGTCATTTTCTTTATAGATCAAAGATTCATGGTAAGACGTGCCCCTCTCCCTGTTGGAGGGAATCTACAAAGGCCTGCTCTAATCTCCCACCCTGCAACTCCTGTCGCGTTTTCAATTGAGAGAAAAGTATCATTCATTTCCTACAATTTACTTTGCAGTTTAAGATTGTCTATTGATTTTAATGTTTACTTATGGACTGAGCAGAGGGGAAGGGGAAAGGAGAGCAGAAACAAACAAACAAACAAAGCGGAACATCGGTCGCGTTGGTGTGTTCAACTCGCAGCTGCCGTGATCGATGACAAGGTCTCTCTGAATGTATTAAAGCGTGCATCGGGTCAAATGCATCAGACTCAAGCTGAAACACAAATCAATACCATTTTCCTCTTTTGTTTTCCCTTCTCTCTGCCTCCTCTCTCAGTAATGAACAAACATGACAAGACATCAGCTTTTGTAATTTAAAAGGTGGAGGGGAATTCATCCTGCCTGTCGAGTCTGATCAAAATTAAAGATTGGATGTGTATGAGCTGGCACACATACGCACACACAAAGCAGCGGCAGTGTATGACTAACATCTCATGGGATTGCCATGTGTTTGCCATATACTGTAATTGGAAACTCATACAGGTGCCTCTTTTGCTTTTAAGATCTTTTGGGCAAACACGAATAATTTGTACAGATGGATCAGGAAATATTCAGGGCAAACACCACAAATAAAGAGGATTATGTTATTTCCTGCTTTGGTGTGAGTGTGAACAAAATCAGCTGGTTCTGTGGCCAGAAAAGTCAGAAAAAAAACCCATTTTAAGGTTCTCCCAATAAAACATATAAAAGTTTAGATCACATTTTGTGGCTGTTACATTGATTATCATGCTGCTAAATTGCTTTTTGGTCTCTCCTTTTTCCCATTAAAGTGGTTTTTATTCTAACATATCATTTTACAAAAACACCTGAAGAACTTTCTGGTATTTTCAAGGTCAGGTCGAGGGAAAGGATTGCATTATCTATAACGTTTACCTTTCTCTGAGGGACTGGCTGAGATTTAGAGGACTTCTGCAGTTGGACATGGCCAGTTTGGACTGATCTAAGGCAGCACTGCTCTCAGGGCTTCTGGTCTGGGCTTCAAGTCTTGAGTGTGTCTCTGGAGATGACTGGACCCTCACAGAACCTGATTTCACCTGAAAGAGGTCACAGGGCAACAGGGGTATAAGTTAAGTTAAGTTTTTCTGGACATTTGTTCACAAAATTAAGAAAATGTCCAGTAAAAGTGTAAAGAATGAGAAGATTAGAACAGATAAAAAATAGTTCATTAGAATCACTTCAGGATACTTTGATAAGAACAAAATGTCTAAAACAGTGTGAATATATAATTTGGTTAGTCTGGCTCTCTCTGGTTTGAAATGTTATAATTAGACTTACTCTGGCTGTTCTTGGTCTGTAACTCCCCAGGAGAGAGGAATCTACAATGACAAAGACAAGTTAAAAGTTTTGTGAAAACAGAAAACTCAGCTTTTGGACTGTGTTACATCTACAGTTCTTCATTTGAATAAGAAGCAGAGTTTGTTGTGCAAACATAAGCAGGTGTAAGTGAAACTTGCCCTGCATAAGGGGCAGCTGTAAACAGGCATGCTTTCTGTGTATACCAAATCCCCAGGAACAGCTAATTCTTAATAGTGGCCGAACGTGGCATTACAACATCTAGGACCGTCACATGATGATATGAAGCATGATAACCCCTATTATTGTTTTTACTTTAGGGATTTGATCCATTTGGTCCAATAACATTCCAAAAGTCAAGTCAAGAAGAGCGTCACGATCAAATCATTTTTATCCCCATTCAAGTTAGTGAAGGACTAAGCCAGAAGTTAGCCACTCCGCTGGCAGAAGTTAGCTGATCCGGCACGGTAGAGCTCTAGTACGCTTGCTCTATGAACCCCACGATGTGGAAGATCAGAGTAATTGATTACCACGGAAATCAAGCTTTTTTGGCTTCATGCACCACCCAGACTCCAAGGAAGTGCACCAGGCTTTGAAGCCAATGTTCGTAGTAGCCGAACAGTGGAATTACAACAAGTCATGGGAAGCCATTGAGCCCAAAGACTTTTCCCATTCACTTACATTGTAAAAGAGACGTCTGTAAATCAGTGGATACCTTTTTTGGGCATCACAAACCCCACAAAATGACTAGATTTACTATCTAATTTGATCGATTCGGTCAGATATCACATGGTCTAGAAGAACGGCATGATTAAATTACTTTAGCCCCATTCAAGTTAGTGGAGGCCTAAACCAAAAGCAGGCGGCTTGGCCAGCAGAAGTCTCTAGTGTGTCTGCTCTGTGGGCCCAGTGATGTGAAAGCAGTGCCAACCATCCAGGTAATTTTATACGCGAAAATTGAACGTTTTTGACGTCATGCGCCACTGAGCATCTTTCATAGGAATGAACGAGGTCCTGCCTCCAACGCTGTACAAAGTCTTTGTAATACATCCATGCTGTATACTTTATGTAGCTTTGCATCATAATGACACTATGACATAAAGAGGTCAGACACCATTTTATGGTCATTGCTATTATCCTCAATAAAACTAAACTAAACAAACCAAAAATAAAAATGCAGTCCAATATTCATTTTGAAAGACTTCATGTTACAAAAGGTGTACACAAAGACATTAAATCAGTACAGAAAATAGACACATTTTCACAAAAATACAGCAATGTTTATGCTATATTGCCATACACGATATATATATCACGATATTTTGAAATCTCCTCTAAACTACTGCAGACAACTGAAATACAAAATTATTAAATGAACTACAGTCAGTATAAAGTTTAAAAATAAAATGAGGTATTGTTATAATCAAATAAATCAAAGTGAAACCACTGGTGGTTTTATTTTACAGCACATGGCTCGCCACAGGCTGGAAGTGTTGATGTGTTTGCTGTGAACTCAAAGGTTTCCGGTCAACAGTGAGCAATTAGCACAAAGTTAAACATGAAGATTTATTCACTGTAAGCTGGTAACAAACAAACAGCTCCCTAGTTCATATATCAATATTATTTGCAAATCGCAGTGGTGCTCCGTGGTTGCAAAATGCGACTGCAAGTTGTGGTTTGGAGCCCCGCGGGTACAAAAACACATACTTCACCAGCTCACACTATCGGTAAACTCATCAAGTTAAACTGTTACAGCAGTGCCATTAAATGTGTATGATTTTTTCACTGGAAACTGGAAACAAACTAACAGCTCTCCAGTTCATATATTAACATATGTGCAAGTCACACTAGTGCTACGTGGTTGCAAAAAATCTTGGTCTGGAGCTGTGATATAAAAACATGCTTCGTCTTGCCTGCTCACACAGAGGAGAGGTGGATCAGAATGGGAGGAGGGTGTGTAAGGTATCATGTTTGTGAGTCTTTCTTTATGTATATGTGCCTGTGAGAGGGAGAGAGCCATAGAAGAAAGCGAGAGAACCGAAACGCTGACTCAAAGTGTCATACCGGTGGCTTAAAAAAATGTTGTAACAATTTATACTTGGGGTTTGCAATATAGTCATTTTATATATATCACATGTGGAATAAGTCATGATACATCAAGAATAGTCGATACATCGCCCACCCCTACAATGGCCTCCTGTGTGTAACAGTGTATGTATATTAGTTTTTGCATGTGAGCATGAAGGCCTACCTGTGTGATCAGCTCTGAAGCTGAGAGAGTGTCGATGGATGCTACTGTTCTGTGGAGAGGAGGAAGGAGTCCCCATCACAGAGGCACTACTGCAACGAGACACCTGGGATAAAACACAAAAGAAAAAAATAATCTGCTGTCACACAATATCATCATAAACTTTACACTGTTGTAGTTTGAAATGTTCTGCCTACATAGTAAAAACACAGTGAAGTTGTTTTGGCTCTCGGGCCCTTAGTCAGGAGTACTTTGTTCTTCACTTTCAAACAGCATCCTGATACTCACACATTAATCAATCACGCAATCTACCAACTTTAAATAAGAAATGCCGCAAAGAAAACAGAAAAATGTTTGGTCTGCTGTATTGCATAAATGAAATCAACGACATGATACATTCATCACATTCCCTAATGTCTTTTCATTTCTTTGGTTTGTGCAGAATAAAAGAAAAGCTGTCACAAATACTTTCACTGTTTAGCCATTTGTCATCTCAACCCCAAATTATTTCACTGAGAAAATCACAATAGGACATAAAGCAGACAAAGACACAAAATTTTAGAGAAAAAAAAACACCTATCTCAAAGAGCACGGGTTGGAAGTGTGCTTCCCTCTACACAAACAAACAGGGAATTGAGGCTCTGATAATGCATTCACCATGGGGCTAAGCTACTTCATTAGGTATCTATTTGTTAATTGCAGCTTGACTCTCAATTACTAGGGTTAATTGTCGACAGAAGATTCCCCCAGGAAAACCAGAGCGGGAAAAAACACGCTCATCTCTTTAATAAAACGCCCGTTGTATTCTAGTAAATTCCATTCATGTGTGTGACAAAAACAAACAACTCTCTACCTAATCATTTCTTTTAATAACAGCATGCTAGTGGATTTGATATTCATACCTCAGGATTAGATTTGATGTAAATGAAGAAGCAAGAATACAAAGGGGAGCAGAGGGGGGGAGGAGCACAGAACTAGAGGCTGTGTTGTTCTTGTCCATCAACTTTAGATTCCCCACGGCTGTGTGATCAGAAAATCACTCCCTTTTATATGTAAATATCTCATAGCAGTGATACAACCATAATTAAAGTGTTAACAAATAACTGTGTACCAGCCGAAATCCAGGATGTGTGCTATTAAAGCGCACTCAAGCCCCTCAGTAAGGATAATAGGCCATATTACATGCGCACACAGTAAAACATTTTCATGACGTCAAAATCCATTAACGGCTCAGGTAAAAAGATTAACACTGCTCTCTTATTATGCCCTCCACTTAATCTGCCCACTAGATTATGTTAAATTTTGGGAAGCTCCCACTGAGGTTTGAACTACATCAATTCAGGATCCCATTAATTTTAACCCCTGTCTGCTGAACACGTGTATTATTAGCATTAAACAAACCGTCACATCACTTTTTTTGTCAGTTGCCTTCAGTTCAGAGGAATATATCTAATGTTACTAACCAAGAAGGGCGGCTGGCTCTCAGTCTCCTTCCTGAAGTGGTGAGGCCCCAGCTGGAGATGGCTGAGTCTCTGCCTGGCGTCCTCTGAAAGCTGGCACATCTTGCGGTGGGTGTAAGGGGACAAGGCTCGTGTCCTTGAGGAAACTGTGGGCTGCTGGTAGCCAGACTCTACAGAAACTCTACAAGTGTGCTTTCTTTCATTCTTGTTTTTCTGGGGATGTCGGCTGAGGGACGAGGAGTGTCTGGGTGTTGAGGACGATCCAGAGTTTGTAATTGTAGCCTCAGCATTTAACTTTACTTTCCCACCTTTCCCAGAGACACAGTTTGTGTCATGCATTTTGGAACAATGCCTGCTGGACGGCAAAGACTTTTTTGGTGAAGTCTGTGTGGATGGGTTTAAAGATGTCCTCAAGGGAGAAAGACAGCAAGTCTAGGGAATGCAGGGAAAGAATATGAGAGAGAGAAATAAAAAATATCATATGTTTTTCTGACATGTCAAACCACCCTCACAGGTCTCCATTTTGAGGTGACACCTAACATCTGTCTCAGCAGTTCAGATTTCTACGCAGGCCACAGTGTTGTTACTTTACACAAGCGTCAGCCATTTTCACCATTAAGGCAGCTGCTCTCACTCTCGACACAGACTTGTTTTCCCTGGACAAAACCATTAAACCATTAGCTAAATCATTCAGCTTAAGTGTTACAACAACAACAGCTCTCGCAGTCGGCACTGCCATGGAGACAACCTCTGCAGAATTACTTCAATAACTCTAATGGCCACTAACATCATTCTCCAATGCAATATTCCACTTCCTGCGGGTAATGCCAACCGGGGATAAATAAGTTAAGATAAAATGTTAATTGCATTTGATGGCCATCTCCAGTCTAATATGATAAAGAGGCATTACCTGGCTGTAAAACAAAGATAATCTAAATGCTAATTAGGGAAATCACACAACATTAAAACTATTTTTAAGAGAAACTAAATGATGAATAAATCCTCATCGAGGTTGCCATTTGAGATTGGTCTGATTTAATAAAATTAAGCAAAGTATGCGCTCCCACCCCCACATCTACCACCATCTCTGACTTCTCTCAGCTCTTCTGTCAGTTCGTCACTAGACGGACACTGAGAGTCAGTCAGTTTCCTCGTCATCAACTGAGGCCTGTCTGATGTGATTAGCAGCTATGTCCACAGCATGCAGCATGTTTACACTAAATGCTAACTTCAGCATGCTAACCACATCCATGATACTAACATGCTGACGCTGAGCAGGTGTAATCTTTACTTAATCACCATATTAGTTTAGTATTTTAGCATGATTATATTTGCTTATTAGCTCTAAACACAAAGTGAGGCTGACATTGATGGGAATGTCATTAGTTTTATATTTTTAAAGATGGTGGTACTAGATGAACAGCCAATCTATTAGTTGTTTACATTTCACAAAAAAGCATAAATGTCAACCTCATGCAGCAAGTGGGGAAAAGTCAGAAGATCATCAAAGTCATTAAAATACATCGTCTTGGAACAATTAATGTCCATAGAAAATACTGTACCAATCCGTCCAGTAGATTTGGACCCATTTTTTGACATGCTGGTGGAGCAAAAGGAAGAGTCAGGGGATCACCATGGCTATCCATCCAACAATTGTAGAGATATTTCAGTCAGGACCAAAGTGGTGGGCTGACAGGCTGACAGTCAGACCGAACAAAACTGCCACCTCTGGCTGCTATAGTGGCTAAAAGTGACTTTTGGATTTAAGAATGATATTCAACTGAGATTGATGACAATCAACAAAGGACAAGAGAACCAGAAAGAGCAAGACATTGCGAAAAGAGTGTATATTTATCACTACACACAGGGTTTCACAGGGTTTTGTGGAAGTTGCTACTCTTACTCTAAATCTCTATTAAAATAGGACAAGGTTGTCAGCTGGGCGGGCTGGCAGTCAGGGAAATGCCTATGCTGAGGAGCCATTAGGAGAGAGAAAATGGAGAAATTCTACTGTCTGACAGCCACAGCGGTGCTCTGATCCAGACATCCCCCTGAGGGGCCAGGAGAACACTCTGACAATCTGCTTCGCTGTCAATGACATCCCATTTAAACAAATAGCTTAGCTTAGGTTACTGCACCTGGGAAATGCATGGTAGTGTTTTTGGCACAACATGCCAACCGCTGTGTGATGGATCATATGTTACAAACAGGACTGTTTGTGAAAGATTTCCATTCTCGCTATTTTTTTTAAGTAACACTCTTTTTTAGTCTAGAATTGGAGCATCATTTGACCTGAAACTACCTCTGTATGTACACACCTCACACACACACATTCAGTGTTACATGAGGCCAAGGAGGAGTAGATGAAACTTAAACAGGGCTGCAACGAAGGATTATTTTCATTATCAATTACTCTGAGAGTTATTACTGACTAATGAAAGACTCTCTTAAAAAAAAAAAATGCTCATTGCAACTTTGTAAATCCCAAGGTGATGTCACCAAATTGCTTTTTTAAATTTGACTAACAGTCTAAAACTTAGACAAAGAAGAGAAGCAAATAATCACAATTTAGAGCTGGAACCAGAGAATGTTTGCTGGAAAAATAAAAATGCTTTTTATTTTCAAAACAGCTACACTAAAAACTGCAATAGAAGATGGGAACATGTCATAAAACAAAACTCGGGAGTGCCCATACAAGGAAAAGACGAGATGGAGAGAAAAGACGATTCAAAAAGTTCATAAACTAAAATTTTATTTTACACAGCTGGGCCCAGTTACCTCTTAAAATCCACAAGGACACAGTGGCAGATGTAGGTGACCTTCATCTTGGATAGTAAATGTAAAAAAAATATCTGAATGACTGGTACTGTGACAAAAATTGTCCCAGCTAGTTGGAGATGTGAGAGAAGCCTTGATATCAGCATCACAGATCTGCCTCCACGTAATTACATTCACAAGGAGAGAACAGATACCCTTGAAACACTGCCAGTATGGATAGATAGTTGCAGTAGCCATGGCAACAATAGCAGGTGGGTATGTATGGTGAAAACAGACAAATCTGATGGCAAGTGATACCACTCATTAGAGCCCTCTAGAGATGAATCTTCACTGTTCTAGCTTTGGTCAACACTTACACAGATCTGTTCAAATATTGTAGCATTTGGAGCTGTCACACAGGCTGGTAAACACACTGTGTGCTTGACTTATGAGTGGCACTTTGATGGATTTTAACTGCCTACGTTTTGATTAAGCTGGTTTTGAAAGACCATGAACAGACAACAAAATGTATGTGTAAAAAAATAGGTTTGTTTTTCAGAGTGTTTTACAAATCAGCAACAGACATAAAGCAGATAAACTAGAGGTACAACATATTTAAAGACCTGGCCACAGTATGTTTGTGTGTCTCTATGTGTGTGTACGTATGGACCTATGAGATGTAATAAAAGGACACACTTACAGATGAGGCAGGCCAGCTGTCTCTGCCGTCACTCTCTTCTATGACTGATGTTGTAGCAAACTCCACTTTGGGGGAGATTCCCTAGAGAGAGAGAGACAATAGGAACAAACACAACACCTTCAACAAGGAGATGAAGACAAACGCACAGATAATAGCACTGCCTGGAACACCAATTTACAATCACAAATCTTCAATCTACTCCTGGCTTGAGAAAAACAAATTGCAGAAAAGAGAAAGGCTCCAGTGATGTTTAAATAATATGGCATTTGGAAAGAGACATCTAAATTGCTATGTAGGCCTCAAACACAAACACATAAAAGCAACGGTGAGGGGAATGGTGTTTAAAGACATTTAAATATGCCAGTTAGTGCCTCGGAGGACAAGGGGAGGATAGAAAGGCAACTCGCAGCCACAGAGAGATGAAGGAATGAAAGGAGGAGGTGGTGGGAAGAGAAAGAGATGATATAACAAGAGGAGGGGGAAAAGCAAAAATGACAAGATGGAGAGTGACAGAAAAGAGACGAAGTTCTGTGTTTATTTTTTTCTGTGTGTATAGCAAAGACAGTCAACAGCTCTATATGGAAAATGCTGTTGTTATATTTTGAAGAAATTACTTCATTTTGTCTAAGACAAAACTGTGCTTTCGAATTGGTCACTTGGTAGTGACTCCTTTCATGTGCACAGAGATTAGGACTCACTTAAACAGAGTAAAAATTTTCTCCACTCTGTGAATGACACGTGTAATATTGGTGCCAATCAAGCCAGATCACACAGTGAGCACAATGTGGGGTCGCTTTGACACATGAACGTTTCACCGCATCAACTGACATCCCCCCTTTAACTAATTCAGCAGTAGCTCAGGTACCTCTGCGGGCATGGCATGCACTGACATGCAATAAACTGTGAAAGGTAACATTTTGGTCTTAAATCAAAGATAAAAGTAAAAATCCTTCACTTTTACTCCTAATCCATAACTTTAAAACAAAACCCATTTTTCAAATCTCTAAAAATAATTACTTAAAGGACAAGTGTGTAGCATTTAGGGGGATGCACTAGAAGAAATGGAATATAAGATTCGTAGTTATGTTTTCACTAGTGTATAAGCATCTGAAACTAAGCATCGTTGGGTTGGGTTTTTTGTTAGCTTTGAATGAATCATATCCATACAAGAAGCAGGTCCTCTACCAGAGTCTGCCATGTTACACCGTCATGTTTCTACAGTGTTTCTCTGGTGTAACTCACCTAACGCCAGAAGAATTTTGTTTTTAATTACAGCCAGATTCCTATATATACATACACATATTTCAAACACATTAGATTGTTGTTCATTTCCATGTTAATTACTCAAAATAATATTAAGGATTTCACACACAAAAGAGAACTTCTTTAAAATACACATTTTTGCAGAATAACATACCATGAAACGAACTGTAGGGATTTTTTAAAATAGTATACGATATGGGTAGGGGCAATTCAAGCTTTGACAAAATGTGGCAAAACATTTATTTAGACTGAAACACTGGTGCGTTGAACAGCCTGCTGTAGTATGCAAGTGCACTGCCTTTCACTACAGGAGGGTTTTAATTTAATTCAAAGGGGCTTTATGCTGTTTTACACTACAAAAGCAAGTGTGAAATAAACACAAACAGTTTAATTTCCATTTATTTATGTACACGTCGCTGGGGGCCTCCCTAGTGTAATGGTTATGCGTAAGGTCCAGGGCTCGAATCCTGCTGACGTCAACGTCAGCAAAGGCATGTGGTCGCAAGAGGTTCCCACCGCCGAATCAAACGGGATCACATTCCTTAAGGAGTAACTCCGGAATCTGAGCCAAGTCCTCAAACGAGGGCGCGTATCAAGGTTACAGATGTGAAAACGGATTCCTATGTACAGATCGCTGCTGATTGAGTGGGTCTGCTCCATTTCAGTGCGTCGGTGCACCGCTTCACATATAACAGAGAGGGCCAGGAATGCTGTTCAAAAGGAGTGTAAGCTATCAGCCGGCAGCAGCAACCACATAGTTGTCAGCTGACGAAACAAACAACAATGTCGGCCTACTGGGCAAAAGCCATGGTAGTTTTCCTAGTTAACTGTATGAGTTCTCTGTCTTATCAGTCTCCCTTGACTTGTTTGTGGTTGTATGAGCTACGTGGTCGTGGTGACGTAAACGTTGCTCTTGCTGCTGAAATTTAACAGCAGATACGGTGTACCAACCAGCTCTGATAACTGTCAAATGGTGCATGCCAGCAACACCACAGGTGTTGCTGGAATGCTAATGGTGCAGACCCAGTAACACACTCACCTAATGAAAGAAAATGTACCTCCATACCCGTTGCAAACTGTTTTGAGGAAACAACACAAGAAACCAAAGCAAACGGCTGCACACCGTTTTCAGACTGAACGTGCCCCAGGTGCAGGGTAAATCAATATCTCTGATTGCCTGTTCTCTCTCTGAAAACAGCATACCTGTGATCAATCATGTGATCACTTGAGACCTACTTTTAAAGGTTCCGTTTACACTTCGCTGTGGGTAGGAATTAGTCACTTGATAAATGTGTCTTGTTGCTCACACTCAGCCAATAACTTTTTTACTCTTAGGTTGACTCTTTGGAGCATTGTTAAGTGCAATTCTTAGAAGTTTGATGAGTAAGGGTGCAAGTCTTAGAAGGAGGGTTAAAAGAGAAATAAAAGGAATAGATGGAAAGGAGCCTACAGGAAAGGAGGAAGATCTCTTCATCAGTATCTCTCTCTCTGCAGCTCCTTCCCTGGAGCTCAGTCTGGGACCAGGATACAGGAAATCTCTGCTGCCCTCCTCCATCATGGCTAGGACCTCACCCTCTAAAAACCACACACAGACAGACAGTAAACAGGAACACACACATACACACAATTCAAGTTAGAGATCCTTTTTTTGCAGAGTAATGACTAGATACAGTGGGGACTTAAAATGCCCATATGGCATCATCAGAAAGCGTACCTGGAGGCACCAACTGAATCAGCTCAAAAGATGTTGTGTCAGCTAAGAGGAAGGAAAGCACAAATAGACTGTGAGCTAATGATCAGTATCACAGCTAATAGCCTATAAGCTTGCATAGCAGAGGATTCAGGGCTAAGAAATGAGAAGGCAAATCCCAAAAGGCCGTTTACCTTCCAGGAGGTCAGCTACATCAGCAGGGTCAACAACGCCGGGGAAAGTCTGGTAAAACAGAGAACAGACAAAGCGAATCAATACTTATAACAAGATGAGGCCGACAGCCCGGTATCTAACTCTGCCATTCTCCCCAGGGAAAAGATGGCCTCTTTTATCAAGAGTTGGGGCAGTCATGTTCAAATTGGAGAGTTGTTGGTATGAATTCTCCGACTTAAAAAAATAAGCCAGTCAGAGCCTGCAGTGTATGCAAGAAAAGAAGTCAGAAAACTAGGATGGAGATTTATTGACCCTTTTGTCATTTGTAGATAAAAGTACAATGAGTAGGTATTAATAGGAGCCAGCATAAGATCTGGGATGTGACATGACGACATGACATGCATCTCTTCTGATATCGGAAAAATATGCACTAGTCCTCCCTGTTGCTATATCTGACAAAAGAAGCCACAGACATATGATGATTCTGCATCTTGTGCCTAAGTAATGGAGACAGCTCTTGCTTCTGTAAGTTATTATTCTCACCTTGGCAAACACCATTTTGTGTTGGAAGCGTAAAGGGAACACAGGTGGCAAACATGGAGTCTTCCTGTACTGGCCCATGATACGCACACTGAGGTAGATATCGTTTTTCTTGGACAGGAGCACTCCTGGACATGTGACCTGCACACAAACAAGGTAATGAGGCGACTACAGTGACAGGTCAGGCAATCTTATGTTCTTGTACGTGTCCTTTATTGGCAGGTTTCTTCTTATCTTGTGGCAAAAAGAGACTGTCCGTCAGTGTGCTACTACAATCCAACATGTTTAAAATTTCAAAATCTATTTTTAAAAAAATCAGCTTTGCAAACCAAAGGTGTGCAATCATCTGAGGAAATAGAGGATTCAATACAAAATTTTTAGTTAAAAGATTCATGTATTTTTAACCTGCAATACAAATTAAAGCTCCAGTGTGTAGGATTTAGGGGCATCTAGCTGCTAAGGTTGCATATTGCGACCAACTGTAACTACTCCTGCGTGCAAAGCATGAAGGAGAACTACCGTGGCCAACGTGACAACTACACTATACAGAGCCAGTGTTTGATTTGTCTGTTCTGAGCTCCTGTAGAAACTCAGTGAAAGAGGACCCACTCGATGGGCCTTTCCAACAACGGACCCTACCCACTCCTAGTCCGTGGACTGTAATTCTGTTTGTGGTCACCTCACAGCTAGATGAAACTCCGCCATCAAGGTGTAGGGGATAAATACAGCTGCAGCTTTGGGACAAACTTCCCTCTCTGAGGCAGAAAAGGGGACTGTCGCTACTTTCCGTAACCATGGAGAAAAATAAGACTCCAAATTTTATGTTCTTCATATGTATTTGTAGCACTTATATTTGATCTGTGCTGCTATTGTTTACTTTAACTGTTGTATATTATAGTTTTCTCATTAAAAGAAATAACTTGATACTGATATACATATAAAAAATAAATAGAAATACAACTTACTCCTCAGCTTCTTTGGTAGCTTTTCTTTTCTTTTCCTTTTTTTTGTGAATATCTTTTATCTTTTCTCCCTGATGTTTAGAAGCTGCTTGGATTTTGTAACAGCTGTTGTAAATATTCAGCACTACAATCAAATGAACGCGACTGTTTTCTAGAAAACAGAGAAGCATATATTTAATCGTAAATACAATGTCGCAGAACCTTATTTATATGGAGCATCTTCCATAACAAACACAATACAGTGTTGCACATGGTCAGGAAGTCGGCATTGATGCAGACTTGCTGTCGGAGGGTTTTATAACTCACTAGTTGGCTTGGGAAGGCACTCAGTGTGAAAGTGGGTAGGGAGAGGGTAAGGGGTGGTTTGGGAAAGACCCCATGTGTAGATGTAAGTGGCTCATTCTTTTTTTTTTTTTTTTTTTTTAGATATTTTTTAAGGGCATTTTTTCTTTTAATTGATAGGACAGTGAAGTGTGAAAGGGGGAGAGAGGGAGAGACATGCAGCAAAGGGCCACAGGCTGGAGTCGAACCCGGGCCGCTGCAGCAACAGCCTTGTACATGGGGCGCTTGCTCTACCACTAAGCCACCGACGCCCCATAAGTGGCTCATTCTAAGGTAATGGATACACAATGATTCTTAGTTTCAGGTGATTACACCCCACTGAGCAAGCAACGTCTGTGGACATCCAAGTCTAGTTGATATCATGTCCACAGACGTGATATCAACTAGACTTGGATGTCCACAGACGTTGCTTGCTCAGTGGGACACAAATGAAAAATTAATTATGAATATTATACTGCATTTCCACCACTATACCCCCTTACTCCTTCACACTGGACCTTTATGTAGAATTATTTTTGGTAAACAAGGTGGAAATGAGACCAAATCAACTTCCAGGTCACACATTTCAAAATCAGCGAGCTCAAAGTGGCTGTAACTTAAATATGCTTTGAGGACAATTTAACCTTTCTGGCTCAATATTTAAAGCATATGTTCAAAGGCAACACATTAGTTAATGACTGGAATAAAACAAAGCAAAAGAGAAATTTGAATGTGCCTAAACATAATTTCTTTTAACAGCAAAAAAAATATTAAGACTAGTTAAATAGGTTGATTTAGTCCTCAACATTATGAACCAATGATGTCAGCCATAGAAAGCAAGGGGAACTTTTTATGTTCAGGTATCATTCTGCGTTAAGCAGTGATTTAAACTGAATGCTAACGTTAGCTAAAATTTAGCTAGTTTTAAATTAATTATTTAGTAAACAAGCGACAACGGAAGCTACTAAATCACAGCATGGTCTATGACAGTCATAATGTTCAGGAGGATTTAGGCAACATTTCTGGTGAGCTAAATCAGTAAGGTAGTCATACTACGACATTTAAACACATTTCACGTTACATGTTCAGTTACAGCCGTTAGCTAGATAACGTTAGTTAGTTAGCTTGTTAGCTAATAGGGAACGATAAGGGAAGAGGATGTAAACTCGCTAGCTAGCTTAACGTACGTCAACTACCGCACAGCACCAGGTCGCTTTCTGAGTTTAGTAGCGAAGGAGCAGCGTCAGGATGAACTTACTGTCTGAATGTCCAAGTATACGGTACATTTCAGAGACTTTTGGTGCACTTTAGAGGAGGACAGCTTCTTCTTCACTGAAGCCATTCATACAAACTTTTGAGCTTCGTTGTCATAGCTGCCAGACAGCAACAGTCACAGAGCGGATGTACAGTCACGTGACCAAGAAGTGACAAATCAGAACCTCCCTCTCTGCACACTCAAACACAAACACAGACATGTTTGACTTCACACAAAAAAACAAAGCAAACCACCATTTAAACAATAGATCAAACCTGTATGCATTAGATATTCAGCAATGTGCAATCCACAGGTAAATGTGAAAAAAAGTCATTTAAAAGAACAGTGTGTAAAATCTAAAGGCATTTAATGGCATCCAGTGAAGATTTCAGACTGCAACCAGCTGAAACTTCTCCCAATCAAGATTCCTTCAAATTTTTACCGGAAGCCAAATTATTCCAAGAGGTCTCTTCCAAATCAGTGTTTCTCCAATGCTGTTTAGCATATTAGAGATGGGTTGCTAGTCCAGCACCTGCAAACGTGTGCTTACCCTTTTCCTCTAATAATTTAATGTGTGCTCACCTTTATTCCCTTGTGACTTAAGATCCAGACGTTCAGGAGGTTTTAACCAGGAACTGAATTATCCACACAGGTCTCTATATCTCCAAAACAAACACACCTAGGGATTTAAACCAGTGAAAACACATAATAAAGTCACTTCACGATAAAAACCTGTCTTTTTTGTATGCTGTTCGGCTTGACACAGAGGGACTGCTAATAACAGTGACCATAATGTGAATGGCCCTATCTAGAGCCAGTGTTTGGTTTGTTTATTCTGGGCTACTGTAGAAACATGGCGTGGATAAGGCCCTGAAGCCCGTACTACAAAGCCAGTTCAACTTACCCCGGATATTTTTTCATTATCTGGTTTGACGAACTCTAACACTGGCCATCTGGATAACTGGTACTACAAAGCTGGTTATCAACTAGTTCAGTCGATTCTCGAGTGCAGTGGGGGACTTAATTACGAACGACATCACCAGAAATGAATAGGCTGCTTCATATCATATGAGATGAAACAGTACCTTAAGTGTCTGGGATTGCAAGACAGTAAAATGTCAGTGCAGTGGGATGTAAACGATAATCTGTGATCCTATAAAGGAAAATGTAGAAACATTAAAAATACTATCCAAAAATTCACCGTCAGTCGAGACTTACATTACTTGTAGGTATCACTTGGCCATATGTCACATTAGTGTAGAGTATGTTTTGCTGTTTAGTTGGATGGTAATGAATATGTCACATAAAACTCTTCAAAGTGATGCCTGATTGTTTCTGCTACTGAAGCTGAAAAATAGCCAAGTTAATGACTGATAAGTCGATCTGACTGAAATGTTGCATTTATAATAACAGGGGCCAAATCACAGTGTGTGAATTATTTTACCAAAAAAAATATTATCTGTTTTATCCTAGTTCTTAAGTACTTTACTAAAGTAAACTTTGCAAATCCTGCTAAAATCACGTGCTAAGTATTGTAAATGATCTCTCCAATTGTTAGGAGCTCTGTTTAAAAAACCAGTGGAAACAGAGCCCTGGAACAATAAAGAGATTTTACTGACCTGTAACATTAGGTTCCTCTTTTTTACCTGAGACTCTGGGCTTTTGTCCATGTCAGGATACTTTTTTCTTCAGTGATCTGATTGATCAGAGGTCTGAGTGCTGACAGGCTGTGATACTCTAAGTTAACCTGCTCTGGAGCAGCTACATTATATTTTCCATTTCTGCCTGTATATCCCCCTAAATCCTATGAATCCTACAGACTAGACCTTTAATAAATGCTTTGTCGATACCATGAATAGAGCTGAAGCCTGTATGATCAAGCAGAGCTCTATACATGCAAACAGCACAACAATACAGCTAAAGAAATCAAAATGTTCTTCATATACTCTCTGTCTCATTTATATGAAGTCAATTATTAGTGTTATCAGTATTGAGATTAGGGAGCAACAAGTGATTAAATGATTAAGTGTTTAATGACTAATTATAATACCAACAGAGATAATAACACCATAGTCATAAAATAAGTCATTAACCACAGGGCAGCATGCGTTTATTTACAACAACATTGAATAAACAACAAAACGGAGGTGCTGAATGAAGGCCTCAGATGGACTTGAGATGGGTATAACCGCCAGTCTGTCGCCATTCAATCGTCCACACTTTATACTCACTAAATAACCCAAGAGGAAACTTGTTCTGATTTTAGTCCTGCAAGTACCAGTCATCCCACTGTTACAAATCTGTGAAAATGAGTCTTTATAGCCAGGGAGATGTGGAGCTTCTAAAGGCAATGAAGTGTGAAGGATCCTCCTGCTACGGTGCTCCGCATTTTATACATGCTCAGTCTGTGTCCGTCTGTCCGTCTGTCTGTTTGTCTAGTGCCTGACACCCTGGCTCTTCTCCCTCTCTCTGTCTGCCGCGTCTCTGCCAACACCGTTGCCCTTTCTGTTGCCGTCGCCTGTCTGGGACATCACCTCAGAGCTGGAGACAAAAACATATCAGTATGAGTGAAACGGTGGGGTACAGTTCAGGGAACAGCAAAACAAAAATAACATTCATTTGCTTGAGTATCAACAACATGCAAAATGAAAGTCATATTTGGATAATTGATTAAAGTTCCTGTTTATTTATCTCTTCATAATGCCACACTGCTTCACCTTTGAATGTGAGTCGGTCTGTTGTCCTTGATAAAGTTGTTGAGTTTGTAGTAATCCAGGAAAGTTCGAGCCACGTTCCTGCCCAGTTTGGTGTCTGAGGACAGGGAGTTAAAGCTAATCGTCTTTGGAAGAACATCGCTTAAAACACTTCCTAGATCAGTGAATCCCAAACTGCATGGTGACCTCTTTGGATTGGTGCAGAGCCACTGCACAGCATCATGGAATTAAACTTAAAGCTGCACAGGAAAATATCACCAGACTTTGCGGTGTCTCTCCATTTAATAGAGCATTTTAGCATCTTTCAGCTCATTGTTTTAGTTTTACAGTGCGTATCTTTACTGTTCAGTTTACTCTCATCGCTCTCACTTTCTTCACAGCACTAAACAGCAGGCACATAAAGTTAGAGAGTAGCTAACTCAGTGCATATATGTGGGTTTTTTTAAACACAGGATATCCTGCTAAATTTAGACAATAAATTCAATAGATAGATTCCTTCCCCATAGATTCATCAATGTATTGTGGTTGTATGATGTTTTAAACTGTATATTTTTAATAACATTTTAGGTCTACATGTAAAAGCCCAACTAGGGACACGAGTTGAAAATTAGCAATAGCTATAGACTCTCTGTGCAACACATCAGTCCCATACTCTGTACTAGAACTATGTGAAATTGCATCGTCCCTATCAAATGAAAAATAAGATAAAGTGCCAGTAGACAAATATGCTTCTTTGTTTTGCTTTCTTTTTACCGGTGTGTCACATTCAGCATCACAAATGTGCTGGAAAACACAAACTGGGTTAGTAAACAGAAGAAAGCAGCATGAGGGCCAGTGAAAATGTTACAGTGGTTATTTTGTTTGTTTTTTTTTAACTCTTATCATTCAGTCTTTTTTTCAAGTGCAGTGCAGACTAATTTGGAACGATGTTCAAGAGCTGCTCTTACGGAGATGGACAGTATTTGGTGGCAGCGTGTCATTGCATCGTGCCAGAAAATTATGCCGTCCACCAAGAGGTCATATTTCCATCACTGCCAATCAAAGCCGAGGTGGAGCCGATAAATACCCGTCACTACTGCAAAGTCATTTGTCCTTGGAATGAATGCCAGTTGTAACTTTTCCTATTAAATACACAAGCCAGATGTTAGCAGGTACAGCTATGTATAACAGTGTAGTAGAACATCTGGCAGCTACAGAGCCAGGTATTTCCCTCAGGAATCAGAGAGTTATAATCAGAGAGAATATTAATCAGATGGCCAGAAACATGACTAAGAATGAATATGTGCTTATGTTGCTGTGTGTTTTCCATGTAAATAGGCAACTGTTTGCTAACATTTTCAAGATAACAGCTCTATAAGGTAATAATATGTCCCCAAATGGCAAAAAAACCCAAACAGTTAATACTGTTTTACTGTCAGTAGAAGATAACTTTTAACAGCAGAAATTTTGATTGGTCAAACATTGATGCATTGTGTTGCAATAGTATCTGCTGGAATGGGCCCATTGTTAGTTCCACCTGTACATTTACTGCTATGACAAAGTCAAAATGTTTGTTGTAAAAAAGGTCTATGGATTGATTTCATTTGGGAATGATAAAAGAAAAAATAAAGAGCGTTCTGATGCACCTGGGACTGTGCACTGGTTTCCCCATTTTGGACCTGAGCGGTTGGGGCATCCAGAAGAGGCTGGAACAGCCGCTGCCAAGTACGCCACGTTTTTGCCTTCTTGGAGACAAATCTGTTCTAACAATGGGACTTACAAAAGAGTAAGAGTCAGACTGGCTCTTGCAAGCTTCCTTAATGCAGCTAAGATAATACTAAGGAACTGGAAAAATACAAGCACACCTGGTTATAAGGACTCTGATGCGTCTGTGACAGATAAAGTTCATTCAAGGCCCGCTGTCCTAGATAGAGCCAAACATTCTCAAAAGAAGTTTTCAACAACTAAAAGAAGAGTGAAAAATAAATGGAGATTTCACTCATACATAAATTTAAACATGAATAATATATTTTTTGCATGACACATTCAAGCCACTTTATCTTCACTTAGATTCTGGACAAGTTTAAGATATCATATTTTAAATAAAAAACCCTATAATCATCCACTCTGTCACCAACACACCCAGTGCACAACAGTAAATAACTAGGGACTAGCATCTGGAGAAATGAGCAGTGTAAATCCTCAAGGTACTAACACATTGTGTTCTGAATTAACGGAGGTTAAATCAACTGCATTTCGCTAATGTCAGCCAAATGCACGAGGCCAGGATGAATCACAGAAAAACAATTACTTATACACTGAGGCCTTATTTAAATTCAGGGGTGAGCTCACACATCATCCCTCTGCCCAATTGTCCCTCTCTACATTAGGGACAATATCAATAACATCTACTGCTTTTATAAAACAGCTGAGCATCTACGAGTGCTGTTGCTAAGCCTGTGATCATTAGGCTAGCAGAGCAAGTAATGATGACAATCAGGTTCAGATAATGAACAAGTAGAGAAACGCAGAATGCCAACAATGTTCCCAATCACCAAGAGTAAGGATATAGTAAATACAGATGAATAAGAACAATGTCGCTAACAGAAGTACATTTCATCTCGTCACTGAGGCTGAAAAACAACATCAATATCAGCTATCCACCCTTTTAGACATATGTCCATCGTCCTTATTCCATCATCCTCCGTCTATACAGGATGTACATTCATACTGTTTATATAGATCCAAACACAAACAGAAACATAAAGGATTTTTTTCTTTTTTTTTTCTTGAATCATTGATGTTTAGCTACCTCCATTCTTCACCAGGCTGGAGCATGATGGAGCAACACAGAGACATAATCTGTCACTTTCCCCTGTCATTACCTTGTTGATACTCAGATACGGCCTGTCATCCGCTAGACTATTTATCTGTCACAAACCTGTGATTGAAACAACTGGCATACAAAAAAAGATTTTTAAAAAAAGATGGAGATGCGGTCATTTTTATTTCTATTTTCCAATTTCTCGTAATGATCAAAAAATGGCCCGGGCTACATAAATCCTGGTTGCAATAAAGGTGGAAATCTATTGCTCAAAGCCTGTTAACTTGTGAACCATCCATCCTGGGTTTGAACAGGGTGTCTGGGCGTCAACTTTTGGCTCTGTAGTTTGTCATACCTCAAGCATCACACACAGACACACACACACACACACAAACACACAGAGAAGGGTATACCTGGTAAGTAAGGCCAGTAAGTATGCAAGAAAGCCCCTCTGTAGCGAGTCTGTCACCTTGGCCTTTGAGGGTGTGTTTTTGCATGTTAGGGAGTCTGCACAGGACTTCATTCTTCACCCGGCAGGCTGATGGCAATGCTCTCCACACGACTCCAGAGTCTATATTTACATCCCATCTGGCTGTTTGTCTGTGAGTCCTGCATCAGGCCAGCCTTGCTGTGAGTGTGTGTGTGTGGATGGACCGCACAGTCTGTCTCATTACAGCTAGCTGATGATGCTGATTAGGTCGAGATAAAACTACAGATGAACAAACTAAGGTTACGTCCTTCTGAATCTTGCTTTTATGCTAATTTTAATGCATAATAGTTATAAACACGACTAAGAGTCTGCAGCCATGCTAGCAGGACAGCTGTGCTTTCAGCTTAATGGTAACAGCGTGCTGTCTCATAAAGACAATGCTAATGTGCTGATGTTTAGCAGGTATGATGTTTGCGGTGCTCACCATCTAAGTTTAGAAAGTTACTATGTTTGCTAATTATCAGTTAACACAAAGTGCAGCTGAGGCTGATGGGAAATACTTAAGTTATGTAGCCACAGTGATGGACAAATTAAAATCTTTCTCCTGATAAGGGCACTAGATCATTAATGGATCACTGAACGGACCTTCTGGGCACAGACCCAGGGGCCCAAAGTGTCAGGAAACCTCTTGGCCTTCACATGCAAAATGTAATTCAAATTAACATGTACAGACCAGACACAGACACATAACCACAAAACACACAAAATGACGACAAAGAGACATAAAATTACCTAAAACAGACATAAAATGACCTCAAAGAAACACAAAATGACCCCAGAGACACAAAACAACCACAAGGACACACAAAATGACTACAAAGACACATGAAATTACCAAAAAGGACACAAAATTAACTAAAAGTGTCACAAAATTACCTCAAAGAGACACAAAACAACCAAAAAACACACAATATAACCTCAAATAGACGCATAAAGACTACAAAGAGACAAAAAAACAACCCAAAATGACTCAAAATGACCTTAAAGAGACACAAGAGGACTACAAAGACACACAAAACTACCAAAAATCACACAAAATTACCCTAAAGAGACACAAATATTGCCTAAAATTGACACAAAACAACTACAAGGAGTGACAAAATGACTACAGAGGCACAAGACAACCACAAGTGTGCACAATATGAATTCAAAGAGCAAATAAGATACAAAGTAACCTCAAAGACACGCAAAATGACCACAAAGACACATGCAGTGACCAAAAAGGACACAGAATTACCGATAAGTGACACAAAACTACCTCAAGAAGACAGAAAAAGTCACCTTGAAGAGACACAAAATTGCCTCAAATCGACACAATTCAACAAGACACAAAATGACTACAAAGAGGCACAAAACAACCGCAAGGAGACATAAACCCACAAAAAAAATGCATAATGACTACAAAGACACGCAAAATCCCCACAAAGTCTGTGTAGGAGAGGTGGTGGAGCCTTTTGCATAACTCTAACCACCAAAGTTGTAATAGTTCATTTTAACAGGGATATGAATGTGTTTGCCAAATGTCATGGCAATTCTAGTCTAGTAGATACTGAAATGTCACAGTGTAAGTGGGAAATCTGACCTACTGGTGGCGCTAAAGGAAAAGTCAGGGGATCATCAATGTCATGAGGATTCATCCGCTGGGAACCACGAATGTCTGTCTAACATTTAATCGCAATCCATCCAACAATTGTTGAGCTTTTTCAGTCTGTACCAAAGTGGTGGTTCAAATAACCAATCGACCAATAGACAGGACAGACATTCTCATCCCTAGAGCCACTGGCATGGCCAAAAATGACACATATGATTGTTAACTGCTGATTCACTGATATACACTCACACATGTTCATATTCAAGGACATAAACTAATTCTCTAAAACCTGTATACACATCGTCAAACACACTCCTCTCGTATCCTTGACGTCTTCTTTCTGACCTCAGGAAAGTTTTTGGTGTTTTCCTCCATTCTCTTTCATCAGCAGAGCCCGGTGCCAGTCCCGAGCTCTTTGGCCAGGCACGCTCAGCGACAAAAATATCTCCCGGACCCCACCGTGCGCAGATGGCCTCTCAGCTTGGCTTGTCACGACTCACCGTCTATTACAGGAGGTTTTGTGATGGACGGTCAGATTCTGAAGGAGAACTTCATCCACGTGGCGAATGCTCGGAAACGCAGGGGATGCCCTGACTGCTGTCTGGACCATTGCCGGGGGAAACCGTAGGGTCTGGAACGAGGCTGCTGCCGCAGTAGGAAGTGATGTGTGCCAGAGCCAGTAAACAGTTGGTGGGCTGCAGCTTGGATTACAGAGGTGGGTGGTAGTGGAGGCTGCTTCAGTACACGTCTAGAACACCTCTTCTGAATAGACAAACTAATAATACTGCTAATACTGAGTCATCAACATAACTTGATCTGAACTCATTATCATTATCATTTTGTAATCATCATCCAGCCTCAGAGAGGTCAAAAAGGTGTGTGAGCCAGCTTCACACAGCCTGTCAGCATCTTGCCTTCCTGTCACCGAGGTGTGTGAGGTGTATTCTTTAACATCCCGCTACACATAACGGTCTTGTCTAATCAATGGCAGGTCATTGTCATGGCTCAAGGGCATGCCAGCTTAGGCGCTGATGAGATACGTGAGACAAAGGGGGACGGGGACGACATGACTTGTTTACTGCAGCTGTTTACTGTCATCACGCCATTTAGCGGCTTTCACCGTCTTGTCCCTCGTGCCTAGTCCCTGGCAGACAGACAGACAAGGTGACGATCAGACAACAAGGCCCCCAGTGGTAAAATGGACAAGACACGCGGAGAATGCTGTCCAGATTGGACGGGAGTTAACAAGGAGACAAGCAAGGGGACATTCGAGCCATCAATACGGCGACTGACAGGTCCTGTCACTGCACTGACACGTAGAGAACTAATTATCAATGCTAATTAAGAGGGTAGTCAACAACAGCAATACAGAAAGGGACATTTTTGTCCCCAATAGCGATTCAGCAGACTGAAAGACCTCACGTCCCGTTGCCCAGAGGGACAAACAAGGGTTGATTTAAATCCCTGACAAGAGGAACTGTCACTGCCAAGGAGACAAGCGCTGAAACTTGAGTAGTAAAATTAAATAAGTGTAAAAAAGGCTTCAGTTTTCTTACAGTGTGCACTGGCAGGAATACAAGACTCGTCTGATCGATGCTGCTCTGAAAACAGGATATGAATACTATTTTTATATTCCAATTATTATGTTTGTTTACAAGGGCTGTACACATTTGTTGTTTAGGAAAGGCTCTGTATTGTGTGTAAAGGTTCAAGGAATAAAAGCACTGTAAAACAAAAAGTAGGCCTACATAACAACATACACACACATGCGTTTCATCATGGTACCTGTGGTTTATGGCTCTAAGCCTCTGTTTATGTTCTTTCTCATTACTGTCAATAATCCTGAAGGCATTCTTTTTATAATGTTACAATCCACTGACAGCAGAGATAATAAATAAACTGGAATGAAAACAATCAAAACTAGTTATGAAAAATATACAGATGGTTCAAAAGATTTGCACAACCACTGATTATCTGTGTGTGTTCTGCCTTGGATTTTACAGTTTGGCAGCTTTCAATTTCATTTCAAAACATTTCAGCTGCTTTCATCTCTGACTTCAACTGTCACTTCAACCACTTTCAACTTCAGCTGACAACTTCACTGCTCTCATCTCCTTTTGTTTAAAGACCCCCTCCAGTAAAAATGAAGTTTTTAACTCTGTTAACATGTCCACATGGTGTTTTTTATACATGCCAAGACATCATACGTGAAATAAGCAGTCAGTTCCATGGCTGAGCGTTCTCGCATTGGAACTGCAATGTAGTAATGACAGGTTCAAAAACACACATTCTGACTTTCAGGGTTTGTTACGTATCAAATCTAAGGAACAAATCATGTAACAACAACAACAAAAGGAGAATCCAGGTGTTGCTACGTATCAGTATTTTGCAAGCTAAGTTTCGTCATTGGCAGCACACTATTAGCTGTTTAATAACGTAATCAAGCTGAAGGCTCAAGTTATCTATTATTGTTTATTAGGACTGGGTATCAGTGGGCTACTCAATACATTTAAGCTATCAACTGAAATAACCAAAGTATTACCGAAACTTCTCGAGTCAAATGATACCTGCTTCCGATCATTTTTGCACCAGCCTGATACTGGACCATCCCGGGAAAAACCATCTGCAGAGCTGCTCTTTCCTGGCACATGGCCAGTTCAATGTCCACCCGGTTAGCACAAGATAACACAGCAAAAATGAAACAGTCACAACCAACTCATTCCAACACTGAAACGGCTCACTGTCATTAAATCTGTTAAAAAAAACGTAATATAGCTGTGTGATACTAATGTTGTGTTCATACTGGCCGTGAATCAAACAATTTGCGTGAGTGAATAACATGTAAAGTCAATGGAAAGGTGCAATTAGACAATTAGAACTTCCATTGGATGGTGCGATGGACGCAATGCAAATGACACAAAATACGCAAATTAAGCAGCAAGAATGAAGCAAGAGGTGGGATTTCGCGCCATATGCTTATTCACAAGTGGTGAAAAATCTGAACTTAAGCGACCAATTTGCGCTGTGATACGCAATCAGCACTGAGATGCGCCAGGGACGTATGACACTGAGGATGTACCGACGGAAGTTCAGTCATCAATGCAGTGATTTCGCGCGCATATAACACAAGTTATTGAGTGTATGAAACGAGTCAACACAAAATATTTTAGCTTTCAAACTTACATGAGTGACATGATGCGCAAATTCATATCACTTTTGGTATGAACACAACGTAACAGTTAGCCCTGTCACTGTGTGTCTGCAGATGAACTCTCATCAACTGTCCCTGATGCGGAGCTCACACTCCCGCAGCAGCAGCTAGTGGTAGATGTAGTGGTGTAGATGAGTGCGGTGTATTGACAGAGTTTGCAGTTCAGTGTTCTATGATGCCACCGAAACATTCAAATACAGTTATACTACACGCTACTCCATTCACATCATGGGAATCAAATTAAGTACTCTACTGGTATCGGTATGACTGTAATTTTGTAAACGATCCCCAGCCCCACTGTTTACAAGCTGAGGTTTGTGTGTTTGATGAGCAGAGTATGGTGAGCAGGTACGCTTGAGCTGCAGGGGCGGGACTATTTTCCATATTCATAGATCCACGCACACTAAATGAAGCAAAGGTGACAGGTTACATCTGAGTCATTTTAAGCAATGCAGGGCTTTTTTTCATGGGAAATTTCTAATAATGTAAGTCTAATGTAATTTTGATGAACAGATATGAGTTTTTAGGAGTTTAATTAATGCCCAGAGAGCAACTTTAACTTTAACTGTAACACTTTCAGCTCAATCACACTTAATGATTTCAGTTCAGCAGAGTGCTTGAAATATCTTTCAGCACTTCCATTTTACCTGCAACTTCTTTCAGTTTCATGCCTGTAAATGCTTCAACTGCAAATTTTCAGCTGTGAGGATACTTAAATTTCCTTCCTAACTTTCTCTGACTCGACATGAACATCAACTTCATCGACTTACACGAAAAACTACCAGAACACAACTGGAGGTGTGAGTGCGTGCATCTTTGTGATTGCTCATGTGAGGACACCTGTTCATCTGAGCATAGCAACAATATTTGTGCAATCAACGGTGTGTCTAAATGTCTGTGTGTGTGTGTGTGTGTGTGTGTGCGCTCGCTCGCTTGCGCGTGTCAGCACCTATCCATTTGTGCATGTCTGTGTGATATGATGTGTATGATGTGTGGTAGTGAAGCATATTTGCCTCCAAGCTATATCATTTGCATACTTCTCACAGCCTGTCCTTTGGGTGTCAGGTTCACTGATGCATGCTGTGTTCCACTGGCAGCTCTGGTATTCATGGAGTCCCACTGTTATGGTGAGGTGCACGTCTGGGTGTTGCTGCTTTGGCAGGCAGTCATCACACACACACACATATAGAAAACGAGGGCTACAAGTGTGTATATCTTTGAGTGAGCCAACACCATACAATCCTGCCAGATAACCCAACATTGACACTCTTGACAATATATAGTGATTACTCGAGTGAGCATCGTCCATAAGAAGACCACTGTTTCAGAAGCCTTTCTTTACTGAAGGAAAACAGCAAATTTGCATGAATCAAACAATAAAAGAAGAAAATTGCACTTCTCTTCCTCTCCGAGTTAGAAGTTTAAAAATCTTGAAAATCTGCACGTCTGTATGACAAAAGAAAAAAGCAACCGCTCAGCTCAGCGCAGGAGAAACAAGAGCAAAATCTTTCAGGGAAGCGTTACAGCCTGAATGGCTTTTTAAAGTTTTTGAATAATTCTTCAAAGTCACAGAGAATACTGTCTCTTCACAACACACAAAAAGCACCCACACACCTACAAGGTAAGTAGGCCCCCAAAGCTCACATAAATGCACGCACTGAACACACACATACACACAATGGAAAGCGTCAAGCTGAGTTTTGAACGAGGTCCCAGATTCTCTCAACCTTGATCCATTCCACTTTCCAGTTTAAACTTCAGAGTCTGAACCGGAAGGTCCATCACAAAACACAGGTGGGCTATGAAAATAGAAAAACTGGGAGAAACATAACAGGCCAAAATATTTAATTACAGTTCTGGAATGTGGGATGTCAGAGAGACTGAAACTACCTTTAAGTACAGCATCAAAAAAGAGACATATACATGTAGGAGTATGCACACACACACACACACACATACACACACACACACACACAGGTGTTAATGATTAGAGGACGAAGAGAAGACAGACACACGATGGAGGTTGTGCCTGCTGTTTCAGAGAAGAGGATTCTCAGCTTGACTAAATGATATAATGAGCTGTTATGTTCTGGGTGATGAGATGAGAGGAAAGGACAGAATGGAGGAGAGAGGAGGACATGAAAGGAGAGATCAGAAAACAAATGCACACACACTCCGCATTACACCTTTTTCTGAGCACCTTCAAACTGCGACAAAAGTCTCAGCTGTGCAAAAGGTTAAGATTTCAATTTTGCCGGCTACAAGTCACAGCGGTGGAGAAGGAGAGTCAGGGAAGATTAAAGGGTAAGGGCGGCATGTTTTCAAGGTGGCAAGAGTTAGGGGTGAGGTTATTACTCATTTGTCATGTATTAGTTTAAAGGACTATGTGTGCGCGCCTGTGTGTGTGTGTGCATCAGGTGAGAAAGGTGGAGGTGGGGGGCATTGAGATGCTAAAGGTCTCTGTTGATGATTTGCACGCTCCATCGAGCTGACTGCTGGGGCGTATAAAGCGACATGGTCGGTTCCTTCAACCTGCCTGACCCCAATCTCCACTCTACACCAGGTCCCCGTGCTGCCTGCCCACCCTGTGGAGCCCCTCCTCCTTGTACACCTCCCCTTCTCATAGCCAAACACACACACGCACACACCTGAAAAACAAAAAAAGATCAAGCAAGTCCTCCCACAAGGGCTGAGTTTTCTCCCAATTTGACCTTCAGATGAAATGTCCCCTCTGGCTCCCCATTTCTTATCCTGCTCTGAACCCAGTGCCACCAACTCAAATGAAAACACAGTGGAATTTGTTTATCGCAACAGCCAGACACCTGTCTCCTTCTAAACGTAAGGCTAACAATTTGTCTGTGGCTGTGGTGCTGCCCTGTGTGCATGGACATGCCTGTATTTCCAGTGTGTCACATCTGTAATGCAGCCACTGACCTGTGTGTTTCTATGAGAAGCATTAAAGTGATGAGAGGGTGAGGAAAACACACACCACATCCCAAAATGCATGAGTGACTGTGTCGAACTTTTTCTGCACATTTCCAATTATCAATTTTCACCAAAATGTTTCTAACTTTTCATGTCAGAAAGTCAGACTGTGCCAGCTCCCAGCACTAGAGGGCACTAGGGCTACGTCTATCTCCACCCTCGCCTCCACCTGCAGACTGTGTGTAGGGGAGCACATACTTTTCATATGTAGGGTCCTTATCGCTCTCTCTAAATCTCTCCTTCTCCCTCTTCTCACTCACTCTATCGCTAAGATCAGACCGCCATCGGCTGGCTCTCCGGAGCTCTTCAACCCCGAGAAGGTCAGCTGAAGGAAAACTTCCTCCCATCTGGCTCCATTAAGGCACCTGTGACCTTCGGTTCCCGTGACGAATGTACGTGCGCACTCCTACGTGTGTGATCCTAGTCGACAGGAATCACTCTTGTTCCATTGTGCTATTGTTTATCTCAATCAAAGCCTCAACTGTGCACACACACGCAGCACTACATATGCCAACACAAGCCCCTTTCTCCTCTCTCCTTTGTAAATGAAATCAATAGACGCAGCTATCACATCACTATTCTGTCACTGCACATCTGTCGCAACAAGAGGCAACAAAAGAGCAACATGGCTTTCTAGTGAGCACACATGACCTCACACATACATACACACATTTATACTCACACATACACAAACATTTACACTCACATGTGCACACACACTCAACTCCAGGGACACAAATATCAAAATAATGACTCCAATGATTACAAGATCAATTGGCTTGATTTCAGTGGGAGATTGCAATGGTAGCAACATGTGTGTGTGTGTGTGTGTGTGTGAGGAGACGAGAGATAAAGAGAGACAAAACATTTCCGCTGCTCTCCACACTCTGATCTTTTCCTCCGTAGACCTCACACAGACTCATGTTCGCTCACGCAGATCACATATGTTGAAGGATACACGTCTCCTCAGTGTACGGCACAGGAGCGGTGCTGCCAGCCATCATGTAACTGTAGAAGGACACCTCGAGAGTGTAGCAGTATGACGTGTCATCAAGGAGACCACCAAGGAACCGTCTACCGGTGCCGGCCTTCACCACGTCTCGGTTAAAGGATGTGTTGGACTGGAGAAATAAACAACAAAACAACATCTCAGACACTGTGTTGGACTTGTGCTTAGAAAATGACACTTCAGTGAGAGGATTTGGGTTCAAGTCTTTGTGTCGCCAAGCATCTTTATTGCTAAAGCAAGTCTGGAAAATCTCCCTTTGGATATCATTAGCCCCAGCTATGACATACAACCTTAAATACCTCCATGGACCCTGAGTACCGGTATGAAATTGTCATGAGCCTCATGAGGCATTAGCAGCCTGGGTTTCCCAGTTGAAACTTTCCTAAATAAAATGTTTTCTAAAGTCCTTAAAAACCTGAATGACAGATTATTTCTTACAGTAAAAGAGTAGAGGAAACACATTCAGCAAAAACATATTGTTTTTGTGACCCAGTTTACACATGACTGTACTTAAAAAAGTCTACACGGCACAGTTGTACACTATGGTGGGAATGGGTCTGTTACTGCCAACTTCTGTGATGTAAAATCACACAGCAGCTATTGTGTTGTGCAAATCTGGTAAGACCTGTGAGTGTGAAACAGCAAGTCTTTGTTAATAAGTTAACCATGTCAACAATCAGTTATTGAAGGTTTAAAGAAAAGGTTCTGGAGAAAACACGGTTGGGAGCAGATACTTAATGTATTAATTAAAATTATAACAAAATGGACTGACTTCTTCTGTTAAAACAGTAGTTTCCCTTAAAGGGACAGGCCACCCTAAAATCAAAAATACATATTTTTCCTCATACCTCTTAGTGCTATTTATCAGTCTAGATTGTTCTGGTGTGAGTTGCCAAGTGTTGGAGATATCGGCCGTAGAGATGTCTGCCTTCGCTGGTCTCTTTCCAGAAATCATGACCTGGATACTAAATATAAAACACAGACCTTGTTGTGAGCAGTTTCATGTAGGAACTATTTTCTAGTACTACTTTCTGCCAAACTACATCCACCAGCCGTATCACTGCGCAGGAGAAAGCGTGCAAATACTCATGGGTAAGAGGCTCGTGCTTGTGACAACGCGAGATGTAAATATAAAAGTCGTCATCATCGGCTGAGCTCCAATGTTAGCTAGCTCACTGGCGCTAGGTGAGCTAGCAGTAGATGCACGCTTCCCTCCTGGATGTATTTCAGTAGAGAAAAAATAGCTCCTACATGAAACTGCTCACAATAAGGTCCTGGGATTATCTTCACTAACTGGGTCATGATTTCTAGAAAGAGACATTGCTGTCAAGTTTTTCTAATGAATTTTTTTGGTGCTTTTGGCACCACAAGCTGCGTGCCATCTAGTTCCATTATATCGGAGAGAAGACAGACATCTCTACAGCTGATATCTCCAACAGTCAACGACTCACACCAAAACAATCTAGACTGATAAGTAGCACTACAGGTAAGAGGGAAAATATGTATTTTTGATTTTAGTGTGAACTGTCCCTTTAAGTACATCACAGGTCATACGTAGCATGGAGCAAACCCTCAGCATACATATAACACTGTAAGATGAAATTGTAAGTTAGTTTTACTACCAGTAGTACAATATACTACAGGGTCTAGAGTCAGTCTGAGAACCAGCCTTTGACAAGCTAAATTAAAACAAACCCTTTATTGTATTTACAATAATCCATCCATTTATTTTGACTATATTTCCTTGCTGATAAATGAAAAAACAAAACGGCTACTGTCAATATCGGCTGATTCTCTCATCAGTGGAAATGCATTAACATCCAATGATTTGTTTCTCAGCCGGTTGCGGTGGTAAGCCTCTCGAGGATCCAGGACAAATGATGAAGGGTACAGTAGCTTATTTGAACAGATTGACTTCATACAATGTCATTACAAAGCTGTAAATGGCTATAGCAGGGGGGGAAAAAAGTCCGGTCTATTTTGGGTTTCGGCGTGTCAGCTATACTACACAAATATGACGCTGTCTTGGGAAGAGTGTGGAAAAAGTTTCCATTCACTGTCACTCCACTCTGCTGCAGTGAGAGTTGCCTTGCTGAAATGCAAACTTGGCGGCCACCAGTGGGAGTTTGCCATGATTGTGTTGTGCTGCTGCTGCTGCTGCTGCACTGGGCTTTGGGTAGTGCTGAATGGGCAGAGGGACAAAAGCACAGTGAGGGAGATGACCCTGGGGCCAGCTGTCACACAAGCAATACGGAGCGAGGGAGAGAAATTCTCCTGAAATAGCGTTTTACTCGTCCTTCGTAACTGCATACTGTATAGACACTGACAATCAGTGACATTTCCATACATGTGTGGGTGAGCATCCGCCTCTCTGGCTTGTCTCTGTATCCAGGTTGGCACCAGGTGTCAATGGGCAATAAAGGTTATTCTTTATGATGTGTGTAAGTGGCTGTGCTATGAAATGTCACCATCAGTGAGAAAACGAAGGTCAGTAGAAGTGACACCAGCTGAGAGAAAACGTTTGGCAGATAATGTATCTGTATAAAAACGTGTTATTAGGTTATGCATGTGTGGCTGCGTAGAGGAGCATCGCACTCAGTGAATGGATGTTTTCTTCCACATGCTCTTCTGTTCTTGCTTCTCTCCTCCATTCATTCTCAATACTTTCATTTCCTCCTCAGTTTCCCCTCCTCAGTCTACACAGTGCAGTCCAAATAAACCCAGTTTCTGCCACCTAAGAGGGTGCTTAAGCAGAACACCTGCACTGCTCAGACAGAATATGATGGCCTACTTTTACAGTACAGTCTTGTGCTTCGTCACGACCTACACAGTGTTCACTTTTTCTGTTCACAGTACAAATGCATATTTATAGTAATAGTTACATGCATGGGAAACTGGTCTGTATATCTTTAGGATTTCTTTACATATTTTTTGGGGCTCTTGAGCTTGGTAATAATCAACAATGAATATTCAAAGCTTCAGTTGGAGGGGTGGTAAGGCCCCCTTTTGCCCTCGATGCTCAGTTGGTACTAAGGGGCCCAAAGTGTGCCAAGAAAATATCCCCCACACCATTACACCACCAGCAGCAGCCTGAACCGTTGATACAAGGCAGGATGGATCCATGCTTTCATTTTCCAAATTCTGACCCTACCATCTGAATGTCGCAGCAGAAATCCAGACTCATCAGACCAGGCAACATTTTTCCAATCTTCTATTGTCCAGTTTTGGTGAGCCTGTGTGAACTGTAGCCTCAGTTTCCTGTTGTTAGCTGACAGGAGTGGCACCTGGTGTGGTCTTTCTTCCGCATTCTGATGCTCAGTTTGAACTTCAGCAGGTCGTCTTGACTACATGCCTAAATGTATTGAGTTGCTGCCACATGATTGGCTGATTAGTTATTTGCATTAACGAACAGGTTGTACCTAATAAAGTGGCCAGTAAGTGTAAATGCTTAAAATTAGACTTTGAATTTGAGACCATACCTAACAAAACCGTGAAATTGAAGTGCAGAAACAGCATACTAGCTCTGACAAATTTTAGATTTATATTTGTAAGATTCAGTGTTTGTGTTGACACAGTTTAGATGCAGCACTGAAGAACCATCTCTGGAGGCGCTATCCTCCCAGCAAACAGCCGGTTTATCATCCGCCGCAGGTTTAAGGTAGATATTGTAGATTCTCATACATAATTTCCATTCATATTTCTGCTCCTCAAGGACTTCTGCCACCAGCACTGCTGCTGCTTTGGCACACCAAACCTTTGCATACCTGCCTAATGCTGAAGTTTTTCTGCATTCTTTTACAAAACTCATACATTTTTAAATATTTTCTGAATATTGTGCTTTATTTCAATTATTCTGTATACTTCTGCCAGTTAATCTAACAGTGGTTTATAAAGTTTCACCCTCTGTTCTTTTATGCTCCCCATCGTCTCCTCTCTTTGGTGGTCAAGGTGAGAATCTCTGCGCACAGCTGGAGCACACTCCTTTCTTCTGCACACATATTACCTTTAAATAATTTAACACCTCCTGTGTGAGTGTGTGTGAGTGTGTGTGTGTCTTTACACTCACTAATTAATACATACATGCAGTCTATGCATATTCTTCCTCATCTAAAAACAAAGAAGCACATGTTTTTGTTTTATAATCAACACCTTGCCTCAAATCCATGCAGCTACATACAATGACACCTGGGAGGTGCCCGATGCAACCAAGCATCAACTTTGTAGCACTAAGGGCTCATTTATGCTCAACGTTAGATACAGAGACAGAGACGGACATTTCATCCGTATTTGTGCACGTTTTCTGAAAGCTTGTGCATACGGCTGAAATGGAACACTACCACTACAGATCATAAAGGCAGTGTAGCATAGTTCAGGCGAGATACAACCACAGGAGAAAGACATTTAAAAAATGGCAACAAATAGGTGATAGAGTGAAAAGTATTCTCCATCCACATGTCACGATGCATATAATGGCTGCACAGACCACTACAACACTGCCTTGGATTAAAGGTACATTATTACGACCTCCTCCACTTTCGCCTTGTTTGAAGTTGTGTGAAACTTTTGACTCCGCCCTCTAGTGCCATCTATGGCTGTATCCATGCCAACATAAAGGAAGCATGGAAGTACAAGATCAGTGGCAATTACAGCGTTTGAAATGGATGTGTCTATTTTGGTAAAGGGAGTATAAATGAGCCTTAAGAGTGCAACAGTTGGCAATTAAATGCCTCACTGAACACCACATCACCAGTAGTTGCTGAGAGAGGACTATTTCATGTTCTCTTTCCGAGCTAGCCCCGGGATTGAAGCTGGGTGAAACTCTGGTGCCGAGCCCGCCTCTGTGGTGTGTCTGCGTGTGTCTGTTTGTGTGACTTACAAAGGAGAAGTCTGGCGCGTTTTGGCACAACAGTCTGGGGAAGACAGCCTGTCTCTGGACGCGCTCCTCGTCCTCGAACACATTGCCGTACATGAAGCCATTCAGCATGGTGGAGTGGGCATGGACATCAATGTAGAACTCCAAGCTAACTCTCTGATGGAGGAAAAGAGGGAACGGAGAGAACAGAGGGACAGAGAAACAGAGAGACGCACAGACAGGAGATAGAAAACAGCAGGTTAGTGGGAAAGATGGGATATTTTTCTGACAACAGCAACTGTCCACACCAGAGTTTGTCCTGTGGGATTAAGGGAAGGCCTTCCTGTCTTTGCTGTAGGGAGACTGTGCTGCGGAGAGGCTTTCACCCATGGGACGACTACAAACCCTCCAGATACTGCAGACTGACAATATGTTTACCACCTGAAAGGAGCCAACCACCCACACGTAACTTCAATCAGACTGTCCTTCTGAAGGGCACACCTACAGTACAAATACATGGATGGTGAGCAGAGGTGAATGCGGTGTAAGGACACACACACACACGCACGCACGCACGCACACACACACACACACACACACACACACACACACACACACACACACACACACCCTCATATGGACGTCACAGATCATCACACACTCACATAGCTATTTATCAGGTTAATATTGACTTCATATTGAGTGTGTAATGTCTTTTCTCTCCAGCATTCAGTGTGTAAAATGGATTTGATAAGATCTGTTTCTCTTGCTCAACTCTGTTATCACTCGATCTATACACACACACACACACACACACACACACACACACCCAGAGACCTTTACCTTGCGATACAAATAGGGAGCTTTCACTGACTTGACTTATTCTCTAACTTTTAACTATATGCGTTACCCTGACACATCTAGATGCAGGACGATCACCAGCCTGGATGACTGCAGCTCTCATTAAAGGGCCAGTTCACCCAAAAATCAAAAATACATATTATTTATCTTTTACGTGCTATTTATCAGTATAGACTGTTGGTGTGAGTTGCCAAGTGTTGGAGATATCAGCTGTAGAGATGTCTGCCTTCTCTCCAATATAATGCAACTAGAGGGCACTCGGCTTGTGGTGCTCAAAGTGCCAAAAAAATAAATAAATTTCAAAAACTCAACAACAATGTCTCTTTACAGAAATCATGACCTGGCTACTCAAGATATTCCACAGACTTTATTGTGAGAAATTTCATGTAGGAACTAGCTTCTCTCTGCCAAACTACACCCGCCAACTGTATCACTGCACAGGAGGAAGCGTGTATCTCATGGACGAGACGTTTGTGCTCGTAACAGTGCGGGATGTAAACATTAACACTATCCCCACCATTGTTGAGATTTTATGTCATCTATGACAGAACACTTCCCCACCATTGACAAGATATTTCAGCAATCCTTGTTTTCACTGTTATAAGATAGGGGGCGCTGTTACACATTTTGTGAAATAGAACAGCACTGCCATGTCCAAAAACAAATGAAGACGAATATCCGCTGGAAACCGGAAGAGCATGTTGTTTACAGAGAAGTAGCAGCTTATAAACTGCACGAAAATGTTGGAGCAGACCATAAACTTTATGGTTGCACAAGCCATGGTGATGTTGATAGACAACATAAGGAAATGAGAAAAAACAAAAATGTAATGTGAAATTGATTTTGTACTTGAAAATGACTGTCTTTGACAAAAACACATTCTTCTCAGCTTTTTGTCCGAAATGTTTTTTTTTGTTTTTATTAATGAAAATGCACAAATTCAAGTGTTGTCAAATAAAAAGGAATGGAATAAGATAAAATAAAAAATTTTTTTGGTGTGTATAAAAACAGAAGGTCTCTTCTTTAGTTTGATGTATAAACTATTTACATATTCGTAGAGAAAATTATTCTGTGGGTCTTGAAAGATGAGTGAATATGATCAGAAATGTTAGAGGTGGCTGGCCACTGGTAGGGAAAGCGTTAATGGCGTCCTTCTTGACTAAACTGTGATGTTAGCTAGCAGTAGATGCACTCTTCCTTCTGCACGGTGATAATGATGGCGGGTGTGGTTTGGTAGAAAGAAAGTAGTTCCTTCATAAAAACCCCCACAACAAGGTCTGTGGATTATCTTGCGTAACCAGGTCATGATTTCTGGAAAGAGACACTGATGTTGAGTTTTTCAAATGTATTTTCTTGGCACTTTGAGCACCACAAGCTGAGAGCCATCTAGTCACATTATATTCAGGAGAGGACAGACATCTCTACAGCCGATATCTCCAACACTCTGCAACTCACATCAAAACTATCCAGATTGATAAAAAGCACAAAAGGTAAGAGGGAAAATATGTTTTCTTGATTTTTGGGTGAAATGTCCCTTTAAGGTATTTGATGCTCATAAAGGCAGTTTGAGTGATTTGAACATGTTTCAGTGCGCTGTGAATGGACTTTGTAACTCCTAAATACAGTGGAGCTGCTCACAGTGAGACAGCATCAGGAACACCTAAGAACATGTATTAACATTTACACTAATCACAGACTAGTTTTAAATGCAGAGAAGACCAAGTACATGGTATTCTCCACCTCCACCAGTGACTCTGACTATGCTGGCATTAAAACTTTAAATGGCACCCATATTGTACTCACTGAGTCATACAAACACTTAGGAATTTGGCTTTACGGCAGACTATCATCCAAATTTCATATTCAACATTTGACTCAAACATTAAAAATCAAACTGATCTTCTTGTATAGAATTAAAGGATGTCTGTCTTATTCAAACTATACTACTGTACAGTCAACCTTCATGTCTGTCATTGAGTATGGAGATATACTCTGTATTGTCTCGCTACCCTGTCAGCACTTCAGCAGTTAAACTCTGTGTATTATAGTGCATTTATCACAAATGACAAATTTCAAACCCATCATTGATCTCTGTATCACACGGTTGAATGGACTTTCCTACAGTCTACAAGAACTCGTCATTTTATGCTATTCATTTATAAAACTCTACTGCTGAAGCTTCAAAACTACCTCACATCTCTTCTCTACTTAAATCTAGTACAGTACATGTTCCAGTAGCTACTTAACCTTAGATATCCCTTATGTATGCACTAATGTTGGCACAACTAGTTTCAGGTACTTTGCAACCTTTAAATGGAATAAACTAAAAGTGTCCTTAAACCTGAGTCTTATATTTCCCTTGGAGATTTTAAAGCTTTATTATCTGATGTTTTTATGACTCTTTTTTACTGTTGTTTTTATTCCCTGTTTATTTATGTGTAATTGTGTTGTTTCTGTTTTGCAGATTGTGTTCTTGTAAATGTTTCTTGTTCTCAGGTCTCTCTTGGAAAGGAGATCTTAATCTCAATGAGGCTGCCTGATTAAAAAAAAGATTAAATAAAATAAAAAGTACATTAAAAAGTTTTAGATCTTTGCTTAAACATTTTGCTGTGCTTAATTTTCCTAATTGGAACTGACAGGAGCTTTCCAAAGTTGCAGTCTGATGTCCATCTGTGCATGTCTTGTATTATTTCATGTTAGTACAAAACACTAACTCCCTCTATACAAACAATATTGTACAATACGTAGGCCTGTAATAGCACACCATGAATACTTTATAGTGTGACCCATCCACAGATATAGACTCCATGAATGGAATTCACCCACAGTCTTTCAGTGTTATCAATCACACCACTGTATGACAAAAAAAAAGATTAATTTATTGATCTCACACCTGGGAAATCCACTTGTTTCAGCAGCTAAAGAGTCAAAAGCAAAGAATGAAAAGTGACTGAGTGATAGATAAAAGGAAACAAGATAAAAACAAGACAAAAATACAAATAAAATAAAATGAAAATAGAAGCTGCTTGCTCCTTTAACTTACACAGATATGATCAGTATGGATAGTTGTGCAGGATAATGGCACCAATGAGTGTATTACACATATAGTGTAGCACTGTACTAAAAAATAGAACTAGAATGACCGCTTTGTGGTTGTATGCCTCTGCAAACTCATCAGGCTGTACTGACAGTTTACATCCATGTCTGTGAAAACATGGCTGCTTCACACACATCTTCCCCCCAGCAGCGCAGATCATCTACACAAACAGCAGCTGTCAGGTGGACACTCAGGATCAGTGTCACCAATTCAGTATCTTATCAAATGTCTTTCTGTTACTGATTTATGGCTTTGAAAAATGGCCAGAAAAGTGTTTTGCAGAATATTATGATGTCAAAGTGAAGAGGATTTTTGACCTTGTAGATATAAAATGTCATCACTTAATCATTTTATCCTAATAGACTTTTGAGTGAAATTTTGTCGTAATTAGCACATGAATTGCTAATTTATGGCCAAAAATATGTTTTGTGAGGTCACAGTGACCTTGACCTTTGACCTCCAACAACCAAATTCCAATCAGCTTATTTTTGAATCCAAGAGGAGTTTTGTGTCAAATTTGAGGAAACTCCATCAAGACCTTCATGAGATATCACGAAATTTGTGAATTAAGATGCAAGGTCATAGTGACCTTGACCTTTATCCTTCAAACACCAAATTCTAATCAGCTCAGGTCTAATCAGTTCCTTTAATTCAAGTAGATGTTTGTGCCAAATTTGAAGAAATTCCGTCAAAGTGTTCTTGAGATATTGCGTTTTTGAGAACGGGATGTATGTATGGGCGGATGGACGGTCAACCCGAAAGTATATCAGCTATTGTTGGCACCCCTGATGTTTAATGATAAACATACCATTAAACTATTGCCGACCACATTTATTTCTGTATACATTTTTAAAAATTGTGCATCTTTTAGGTTTAATATTGAAAAAAAAGTATGATTTAGCTGCTTACAATTGAAGAGATAGATCATTTACTGTTATTGTATGTTATACAACGAAAATTTGTTGGAGCAATCCATTTAGCAGCATATACATGTTACACATGCACCAACACACTTGCTCATCACATCATTCTCACGGTCACAAACACACACATTCATATCTATATTTTTAAAATATATGATTAATAGTAAGTAAGAGCAGTGAATTAAAGGGCCAGTGCGTAAAATGGGTTGAAAACCGTTGAAAACAGTCACATCAGTGGTCAAATTCTAGATTGCAGGGCTCACTCGCTCACCCCTCCTGTCGGGTAAATGACGGTGGCCTCGTAAAGGTCAAAAAACCTTGTGCAGACACGAGTTTTACAGGAGTAGGTCTATCTAGCAACGAGGTGAATATTTATTTAGAAATCTAAACCATGTTACGATATTGTAATGAATCACTCACCAGCAGGAGACCAGAGTAGCGTTTGGGAGAAAGACCAGTTCATCTGAGCACTCCAAAAACTCCGGTAACACTCCAGGGGGTAAAAGACTCCGTCCCAAACTCTGACTCTTCTAGCATAACACACACACTTCATACACACATACCCGCTTACGGTACCCAGAGGGGCAGCCCTCCGCTCTCTGCTCAATCTCGAGCCCGCACACTGACTGACAGCGTAGCCTGTAAACAGAGCTCAGCTGTTTATTTAGCCTAGCAATATCTCTGGACTATAGTAGCTGCAATGGACGACTTTGAATGCAATTTTGAAGAGTTTCTTGTAGCGGACACAGATCCAGAGCCATACCTGTTTGAGCCAGAGCATACAGATGAGGAACTCCATGTGTTTGATGCTGAGCGGGCGAGAAGAGAGGCTGAATCCTCAAAATGGGATTTGGTGCTACTGCTGCCATCGTTGGGGAGATATATCATCAGGAGGGAAAGCGCCGCAGAGAGTGCATCACAAGGAGTGAAGTTGCGTCTTCTTTTCCTCGCAGATGACGGTTCGGGTTCATTCTCTCGTGTTGCATGGTAAGTGTAGTCCATTCGCAAACTTTATAACTAAAAAAACTTTTCACTACTCTCTATCGACGAACTACTAACACTCTCTGCTGTTTCCTCCTCCTTCTTCCTTCCTTCTGCTGTCTTCGTTGGTTCATTTATACACGCGAAAAGCGTTCTCTGGCTAGCTGGATTGTCCGCTCAGGCTGCCTTACATACATGGCGGCGTAAGATGGCGACCTCTCTAAAGCAAGGCCCTTGCTATATATATATATATATATATATATATATAAAAGCATAATTATAAGGCTACGAAAACCAAACGAATTTTATTTTATAGCGATTATACACTTATAAACATATAAACATATTAATGGGTAGAATATTCAGATTCAGATTCAGATTTGACAATAAACCATGTGAGTTATGTACTTAACAAAAAAAGGTGAAATAACTGAAAACATGTTTTATATTCTGTATGTGAATAGCACCCTTTGCTTGATCTATGATCTTGCTGTGTGTTCTACCTAACAGTCCAGCCTAAACTCCCTAAACCAGCCAGGAACTGAAGACCAGCAAAAATGACCTCACTTGGCAAAAAAACCCTCCTCACTTCAATGGTCTTAAACTGGTTCTGACAATCCACCACACACACACACACACACACACACACACACACACACCTTCTGACCCTTAATTCAGCAGCAGCAGCACCAACCAGCATCCCTCCTCTCTCCCTCCTCTCTCTATCTTATCACTCCATTCTCCTTCCTCTGGTTTTATCCTTCCTTCAGCCTTCCTCCTCTTGGGGTCATTGTCCTGTTGAAAAATAAATGATCATTCAGCACCACACCTTGCTCCCTGTGCGTAAAGAGGAGGATGGCATGTCGCTGGAGGATGCTGTGGTAGCCATGCTGGAGATGGAGGGAGGAGAATAAATCCCCAACAGTGTCAAAAGACAAACAACACCATGCATATGGGTCCTCCATGCTTATGTGTGTGTGTGTGTGTGTGTCCATCCGCAGGAGCACAGAAAAACATATAGAGATGGAACCAAAGATCTCAAAGGAAATAAGTACATAAGCACAGATTTCCACTGGTCTAAGACATTCCTTGAGAGAGTGTTTCTTGGCCCATAACAAATGTGTGTAGGGAGGTGTTGCCTCCTTGACAGTGGTGAGAGAGAGACCATGAAGGCCTGGGCGGCCCAGGCGACGCAGTGTGCCTGTGTTTGAAATTCCGCTCACAGCCAAAGCAATTTCCTGGCGGTGGCTGTGCTGTCAGCTGCTTGGCTGGCTGGCGGTGAAATATGGTGGCTGGGAGTCGGCCGCTAGCAGCCCCCGACAACCTGATGGATGGAGCCCCAGAGGAGAGGAACAGCAGCAGGAGAAGGTGGAGGAGGCGGAGGAGGAGGAGGAGGTGGGGGGTAGAAGAGGACAGTGCGAGGGAGGAGGGAAGGAGAAACAACAGAAAAACAAAACACAAAAAAGAGCAAGAGGGGAAAAAACCTAAATGCAGCCAACTGAGCAGTGGCGGTAGACAGAGGGAGAAATACATATAGAGACATAAAGGCAGAGTCAGATAGGGACTGAAAGCTGATTGGAGCCATAATATGAATTTTAACGAGGAGGAGATGGGGGTTGTCGGCTGAGAGATTAGATCCAGCTCCATTTGGCACAACAGGAGGGTTGAAGGATGGTCCCAACCATTGATAAAGCCAAGAAATTCCACTAAACCAGCCTGATAAGGCACACCTGGTCTCTCCATTTCTGGAGGACACCTCTTGAAGCTGGGAGGGAGAGAATGATGAATAAAAGCAGGTAATCAGGAGATAGAGGTGGATGGATTGGAAGAAACTAGAATGATAAAACATGTTGCTCATGGCAGAGAGGTTAACTGGCTTTTTGTTAAGTACATAACTCCACATGTGTTCATTCATAGTTTTGATGCCTTCAGTGAGAATAACTCAGTTGATTAAACAGAATCTCAAGATCACAATGAGCTGGATACACAACATGGCCAAAAGTGTGTGGACAGAAATTACACTCTTCTGTGATTGTTAAACATCTAATTTAAAAGCATAATTATAATGCTGCTGTAACAGTCAACACTCTTTTATTTAACACTTTACACAAGATTTTGAAACTTGGCTGCAGACACTGGCATTAATGGGTGAATATTCAGATTCAGATTTTGGGCAGAGTGTGTGATGACAATAAACTCAGTGCAGGCCAGTAGTCCTTCCACACTGCCCCTTTAAAGAAATTGTCAATTAACAGATTTTATCTCACATGTATGAATGAATTACAGCCTGTTCAAAAACCATTTCTTGCTCAGATCTTCTACCTAACAGTCCAGCCTAAACTCCTAAACCAAGTAATGAAGACCAGCTTAAAATGACCTCACTTGGCCAATTACTCCTGCCAGTATTTTACAAAGGTTCTACCCAATCCATGGAGAGCCACACACACACACACACACACACACACACAATCACAAACCTTCATTACTTCTTTGTAGCTGCAGCTGTCCACGATTAAAGCTTTGCATTGTTGTGCTCCTCTCTCATACTTATCAGAGGTGTTCCAGACCGGAGGTTTCATCCTTTTTGCTGGAAAGACTTTTAGTCTGATTCCTACCTGCAACAATAATGTTTTGTCCTCTTGCTCCCCAAAATCAAAGCAATGGGAACCTTGCTCCCTGTGGGTCGTAAAGAGGAGGAAAGGAAGGGAAGACTGAGAGGATGGAAAAGGAGAGTCTGCCGATAGTGATTGTTGTATTTCAAGTCAGTAGTGATGTGAACAACAAAATGTAATGACAAAGAGCAAGTTGTTTGGTTTGAGGGCAACTGTGATGTGTGTGTGAAATTTTATTAGTGTGGTAGTTACACTACTCGTTACTGGAAAAGCAAACAGAAAAACTACTGTAATGCATACTAGAGAGCGAGTAACTTGTTACAGAGAGACACTGGGCATTTGTAGGGGCGGCTTAGAGCTCAGAGAGGAGAGAGAGAGACCAATCAGAAGATCAGCGGTTCAATACGCAGTGTGCCTGTGTTTGAAATTCCGCTCACAGCCACAATTTGTACAATTTGAGCTGTTGTCAGCCAGTCTGCTGGCTGGAGGTGAAATATGGTTTACAATAATGTAGAGTCAGGCGTCTCAGCCCCCGACAACCTGATGGATGGAGCCCCAGAGGAGAGGAACAGCAGCAGGAGAAGGTGGAGGAGGCGGAGGAGGAGGAGGAGGTGGGGGAACTGAGGCTTCAACTGTGAGAGGAGGGAAGGAGAAACAAAAGATGTCAGAAATTTATCCAAAAGAGCAAGTTGGTCAGGAGCAGTTGATGCAGCCAACTGAGCAGTCCTTGCTTCCCACACACTGCAGGGCAAACATATGCATATAAAGCTAAAATTCAGTCAACTCTAAAAATGAGTCTAACAGCTCAAACCTCAGGTCAGAGTTTGGGATCAAATTGTACAGAGACGCCCAGCTTTAGTTGGGATAAGGTGAGCTTAGACCATGAAGAGGTAGATCCAGCTCCATTAGGCAGAGGAAGGAGGGTTGAAGGAGTTCCACAGCCACATGCCAAGATGTATCTTCAGGTGAAAGGAAAGTAGATAATCTAATCACACATAGTGTGTTAGTGTGTCCCTGTCCTGATGTTAACCCACGGAAGGCTGGGACAGATGAATGAAGGACAGCAGAGGAGGAGGAGAAACAGTACTATCAGGAGGAGACAATGATCCTCTGCTCAGGCTTACAGATAACAGTTAATGCCCTGTCAATCAAACTGAGAACGTGAATCTGAATCTGCAATGTGATTGATGCTTCAATGTAACAACTTCATTAACTCAGAATTGTTCATTTGAAATTGTAATCTCAAGATCACAATGAGCTGGATACACAACATGGCCAAAAGTGTGTGGACAGAAATTACACTCTTCTGTGATTGTTAAACATCTAATTTAAAAAACCACTGGTGTTAAAATGCTGCTGTAACAGTCAACACTCTTTTGGGAACACTTTACACAAGATTTTGAAACTTGGCTGCAGACTAGCTGGCATTAATCCAGACGTGAATCTGTGAGTTCAGATACTGATTTTGGGCAGTGTGTGATGGTGTTGAGGTCAGGGCTCAGTGCAGGCCAGTGGAGTCCTTCCACAGAAAACTTGAAGACAGAGCTTAAAGAAATTAGTCAATTAACAGATTGGTTAATTAACAGAAAATGAATTACAGCCTGTTCAGAAAAACATTTCTTTCCAGATCTTCTTTGTGCAAGGGGGCATTACCAGTGTTGGGCTATTTTCAAAAGTAATAGTATCACTTAACTTATTACTCCCTGCCAATGGTAATTTGTTTAATTACTTTTCTGTTACACCCCATAAAATTGGTAATTTCGTATCTTCCAAAAATTCAGATATGTGCCTCTGTGTGAATGTCAGGGTAATTACCAGTATTTTACCAAGGTTCTACCCAAAAGATGGAGAGCCACTCACAGAGCAACATTTCATCCACCACATATCCAATCACAAACTTCATTACTTCTTTGTAGCTGCAGCTGCCCACGATTAAAAGCTTTGCATTGTTGTGCTATTGGTCATACTAGCAGAGGTGTTCCAGACCGGAGGTTTCAAGACGTGTTTTTTGCAGTGGAAAGACTTTTAGTCTGACTACCTGCAACAATAATGTTTTTGTCGTCTTTACTCCCACCAAAATCAAAGCAATGGGAATATTTCCAAGCATTTCCATCTTTAACTAGCTTGCTGCTTTGTGACGTGCCTGCTATGATTACAAAAATAAGTCTGCCGATGTGATTGTTGTATTTCAAGTCAGTAGTGATGTGATTAAAAAATGTAATGTTGTAGCAAGTTGTTTGGTTTGAGGGCAACTGTGATATTATTGCCGAAATTTTATTAGTGGGTAGTTACACTACTCGTTACTGGAAAAGTAATGTTACTACTGTAATGCGGTACTAGTAACGTTACTAGTAACTTGTTACTCCCCAACACTGGGCATTTGGGGGCGGCTTAGGCTCAGAGGTAGAGCGGGTTGTCCACCAATCAGAAGATCAGCGGTTCAATCCCCGGCTCCTCCTCTGCATGTCAAAGTATCCTTGAGCAAGATACTGAACCCCAAATTGCTCCTAATGGTTGTTCCATTGGTGTGTGAGTGTGTTAAAAACTGAGTAGCAGGTGGCACCTTAATGGTAGCCTCAGCCACCAGTGTGTGTATATATATGTATGGGTGAATGTGACTCGTGGTTTGAGTGGTCGGATGACTTGTCCCCAAACTGTAGCCAAGTTGGAAACGTATTACACACTGGCCAAAAGTATTACTGTATGCTATAGCGTTAGGTTTTCACTTACACAGGACATAATCTGTACAATTTGAGCTGTTGTCAACTCCCACTGTACCAGTCTGCTAGTGGAGGTACTGTTTACAATAATGTAGAGACAGGCGTCTCAACTTCTGCACTGATGCACACGCACAAGGTAGCAGCACAAACAAACTGTATGGGCTACACTTTGTGATTGAGTGAGGAAAAAGGCACTGACCATGGGGAACTGACTCGTGTCTCTGCTTCAACTGTGAGAGAGCCTGATAACAACCAACCAAAATTCGGATGTCAGAAATTTATCCAAATGTCCGACAGTTGGTCAGGAGCAGTTGATGAGGCCGCAATCAGTCCTTGCTTCCCCCCCACACACTGCAGGGCAAACAATGCCCGGTAAAGCTAAAATTCAGTCCAACTCTAAAAATGAGTCTAACAGCTCAAACCTCAGGTCAGAGTTTGGGATCAAATTGTACAGTGTTACGCCCAGCTTTAGTTGGGACTAAGGTGCCTAGCTTAGACCATGAAAACCATAGGTGTACCCACAGGGCCAACACAGGTTCAGTCACAGCCACATGATATGAAGATGTATCTTCAGGTGAAAGGAAAGTAGATAATCTGGAGGAATCCCACACACATAGTGTGTTAGTGTGTCCCTGTCCTGATGTTAACCCAGAAGGTTTCTCCTTCACAGCTTCATGTGAAGGACAGCAGAGGAGCAGCAGAAACAGTACTATCAGCCATGGAGCCCCCACAATGTCATGTCCAGGCTTACTACAATACTCAGTTAATGCCCTGTCAATCAAACTGAGACGGTTCTGAAGGCCCCACCACTGTGATTGATGCTTCAATTAACAACCCGCTCTGACCTCCAGAATTGTTCATTTGAAATTGTAATTAAGCAATTAGGGGCAATTAAGAAACAGAGACTGCCGAATGAAAGTCAGAAGACAATTTGAGAGAGTGAGAGAGAGAAACAGAGAGGGAGAGCAAGCTGTCCAAATTAAACCTCTCAGAGAGAAACAAAAGCCCCATCTCGCTGCAGAAACTCCAGGGAACTCTCAACTTGTGGTGAACTTGCAGCGGCCGCAAACAGTTTAGTGTAAAACCTAGAAGGTCAAACGAATGAATTTTGTCAGACAAGTACTTATCTCCTGCATATTAATTAGAGCGGGGTGCGTTGAGGGCCGTAAATGCCGGGCTTATCTTTACACGGGAAGGAAAAGGAGCTGATTGAAGCAGGATTACAAGCTCCTGAATAAAGCTCCTGGCATCAGCAGCATACCTTTTGAGGAGAAGGAAAACTGCTGCTTGTTCAAGAGAAGAAAGTTGAACTTATTCGCCATGTAATGCACATTATCCAACATTAAAACATTTCCTATATTGCCAGTGGGAGGAGTAACACAGGTTTCTTCATGGGTAAGCTCCAACTGGGCTTTGAAATAGATTGCAGCAAGCTGACCTGTGATTGGAGGAATGCTAACTGACTGTTCACTAAGCCCCACCCTCTTCGTTACTGCTACTATGCCTGTCAAACTTAATGCACAGCACATACGCAGTTTACAATATTAACATAAGCATGAATTACTCAAATTTCCTGGTAAATCTCACAACAATGGAGCCTTTATTTCTTGTTTCTGGCTGGTGACTGATTCTGTTGGCGTCACTAGTAGATTTGATCAGTTGTAGCTAGCTAGCTAACTTAGTTAACCTTACAGGCCTTTCCCATTGGCACCTTTGGCCACACCAAGTCAAACCAAAGCTTTTTTTTCCCCCAAACCTAACTGTGCTCTTTTGTTGCCCACAGCTAAGGAAGTTACAGAACCTAAAAATGAGGGTTTTTCGAGTTTTTTTTTTTTTTTTTTTTTACCATTGTTCAAAGTTTATTTTGAAAAAGACTGTATGCGTTTAAAGAGCAGAAACTGTGCATTTCCTGTAAAAACACGGGCCGCATTCACAAAGCTTCCTAGCACAAAGAGTTGCTCCTAGTGACAAACTTTTTTTTCCAGGAATTATGACTTTCTTAGAATTTCCCCTTTGTCTCTGAACATCCAAAACTGACGCAAGAGGGGTACAAACTGTACTGTTTCAGGTCAACTTTCGACAACAGTTCAAGAAAATTGTTGACCCCAATAAGACCAGTGGAGCGGACAGAAAAACATTCTTTAAGTTCACAAACACAAGCGCATCACTAGTTAAAGACACACCTTTGAGCAGGTAGCCCTGTATGGTGATAAAAATCCCTGCCGCACTGGGCTGATGTACCAAGTCAAACGAGTCAAACCAAGCCAGCACGTGTGTATGGAAAAAGACTTCTAGTTTTACAATTTGGTTGAGTGTTTAAAGCTGATTCATTTTAAGGTGAACTCTGGGAAAGAGTCATTAATATGCACCTAATGACTGTATAGGCTACATGATATCATGCAAAAGCAACATGTCCCAGGCAAAAACTCAGCATCCTCACCAGCTGTTGATCCATATAGAAGATATAAGAATGAACATAAACACACTGTTTAATCAGTCTGTTACATTTTAACACAGACACAAAACAGCTCTTGTATTTGTATTACAGAAAACTCTATCTCAACTCTTAAGGTACTGAGTATGACACTTACTAAAGCCCAGTACACACTGTTTCAACAAGTGGAGGAATTCAAAACTGGACAAGCTTGCTGCATTTTTATGACTACTAAACAATGATTGGAGGAATTTAATGAGCGGTCATTTCAAACCTCAAGTCAACCTGTTAAATGTGGGCAGTGACAGTGGGAGTGGAAACCTCTCATTTACCTATGCACTGACTGATGAAGTGCCCTTGTGCAATGTACTCGTCAAATCCAGCAGAGCCACCTGGGCGTGAATTTGTGGGACGCTGTGAGCATCAAACAATCATATGGAGTCACCACAAAAAGGATGGAAAGAAACCTGTCATATCACTTAAACACTGTAAAACTCTATCCAACGTTTCATTAGTTAGAGAAGCGAATTCAGGTCACGGGGGCACGTGGTCAGTGACCCTCTAATGATGTAGCAGTGACAGAACATGGCAGATGGCATGACCTGCTTCATGGACACAAAACTCTCCCTCCGTCTGTCTACGTCTCTCTCATTGTCTCCCCCTCCTCCTCCTCCTCCCTCTCAGGCTGCACTGTGCTCTCAAATTGATGGCGGTATTTGTCTGTTTATGAACACAGAGGTGACTTGTAATCAGCCTGAACGGGCGCAGGCAGCCCTCTGCTTCGGGCCTGTTAGTGCCACATAAGCTGCCACATCTGTTGGGAGGGCCTGCCAGGAGAGCAGGTGAAGGAGAATAAAAGGAGGCTGATAGGTACAGACAGGAGGAGGTGGTGAGACAAGACAAGCAGAGGGGAGCAAGAGGGGAGGTGCTGAAATAAAAAAAATAATTTGGACTGTTATGTAAAAAATTAAGATAAGGTAAGAGCCTGTGAACTAAGTTGATAAAAAGGCATAAAAATTGCCAGAGTGTGAGAGCTTCATCTGTATCTTCCTGTGAAAAGCAGACAATTCAGCTTCCAACGGAGGGAGAATAAAAAGAGGGATGATGGAGGGATTGAAACGACGCAGGGATGATGGGGTAAAATTGGCCGTAAATCTCAGAAATGGATCAGAAATGGTTGGCTGACACCAGAGGACAACGCACATGGGGAGAGAGGAGAGAGAAGACAGGGAGGAAGAGAATAAGACACAAAAAGACTCACACCGAGAGAGATCTCCAGCCTCACACATACAGTATGATGCAAATCTGACTGTTGGACAAAGAGAGACAGGAAGGAGTGAAGCTGTAGGAGTCACAGAGGGACGGCATTAGGGAGGATTTCAAGGTGCAAAATTCATCTAGGTGCTGTGACAGGACCTAATACATTTGTTTCAGATAGAAAATTAATTTTCTAATATTAAAAAGGTCAAAAAGAAGCCAGGGCAACAATGACCTCTTTGTCATCCCTAACAAATTATCCAAAATGGCAGTGTCAAATTGGTGGGGATACGTCGGCTGGTGATGAATGCTTCTGGTAATCAGCCAATCAAAAAGAATTCTTCTCCTGCTTTTGATAAATGAGCTGGAAAAGCAACGCTTTAGGAAGGAGATGGGTCCATTTGTTTCTTTGGTCTCTTTTCCTTTTTTTTCTCCCTCTCCATTTCTCTCTTTTCAAAACAAACAACAGGGTGGCTTGGGAACAGATTATAGCTCCTTGCATCACTGACTCTTTCAGCCATTTTCCCTGCTGACCAATGTTCAGCTGCAGATGGTAAATGATGGAATTTTATGAAACAGCTTGAGCAAGCTTGCCTTCAGATGGATGGAGAGGAAGTTTACAGCCAGCTTATGAGCATATACTTAGTTTCTAGTTGCACAATAGCTGTACTTGATCACACCTCTATTTTACATTTCACATTGTATTTATTATGTGAAGAAGATGCGCAAGATCAATTCAAAGCTGCTTTAAGCAATTCTGGATCACCGAGGGCAGAAAAACAAACTCACCAACCGAACTTTGATTTACTATCAGCTGAACATCTGCTCCTATGGTAGCAAATCATTGCCCTATTACACCACCAGTAGACACGGTACAGCATGAGCATCCCAGTGGAGTCCTCTGTCTTGTCACCTGATGAATGTAAGCCCAATTTTCACTCCACCAACTGGCCCATTAACTCATAAACCACCTGGGTCTCTTAGCTTGCTTAAAGAATAAGGCTGGTATATATTAATATATTTTCTATTTTTACTATAAACAACACTTCCCCTGACGAGACTAAAAGCAAAAGTGAATTAATCCTATTAGCAAGCATTGTGTGTGCAGCAAGAGCCTGATATAGCTGAGGTCTCCGTGCCACAGAACTCCACTGCTGTCCAAAAACTTTCAAAAAACAATAAAGAGCCACAGCTGAGTTACATAAATTATCAGCGAGAGTTGTAGGTATTCAACCACGTTGGCCAACAGATGAGTCAAAGCCAAAAGTTTCCAAAGCCAAATAGAGGGTGTTGGTTCTCAGGCACTTTCACACTGATAGTTCTGTAGACTGGGTGAGGTTGCAACATGGTCTTATTCTAGGGCTGCCACGATTAGTCGACTAATCGACTATTAAAATAATCAGTGACTATTTTAGTAGTCGACTAATCGGTTTGAGTCATTTTTTATAGAAAAGTACTATAAAAGTACCGCAAAATACTCTTATTGCAGCTTCTTACGTTCAGATATTGGCAGCTTTACACACTCTCCCATGACAGTGAACTAAAACCCTTTGGCGTGAGTATGAAACAAGACATTAGATGACATAATTTTAGGGTTTGGGTGAGACAGACCTACATTTTTCAACATTTTAACACATTTTTCGATGAAATGATTAGTCGACTAATTGAAGAAATAATCGACAGATTAGTCGACAATGAAAATAATCGTTAGTGGCAGCCCTACCTCATTCTTCATTTGGTTCGGTTAGAGTTCACACTGCACTTTGTCAGGCACACCAAACCAATGTTACACAGTCGAAGAGTCACTAAACTATCTGACAGAATATCCTAGAGAAACTCACAGACACGTCCTGGTCTCAGGATTTGGTCTCTGGGTTTGCCTTGGTGTTTCTTTCTAATCATATGCTTTAGAAGGAGGCGAATAATATGAACAGCTGACAAGACAGCGAGTTGTTGAGCATTTAATTATTCAAATTTGACATGTGAGACACTACTGAAAGAGAAGGCAGGTCCTGTTGAGAGACAACAAGCAAGGTATGGTCATAATAAGTTATGGATTTGAGAGCTACTGACCGTTAAATGAACCCACAACATACCGATTTTTGGTAAACTTTTCAGTGAATGTTGGGCCGTTTTGCCGGCAAGCTGTGAGCATTTAGACACACAGAGCTGGATTGGCGAGTTGATCCGAGGTGCCCAATTTTCCGCCTCGTAGGGTAGTCATATTGGCAGAACCCTTTTAGTTTAAACAGACCGAGGTGCCCTTCTGCAACGGGAGGGGCTGTTGAAGACTTGTGGGAGGAGCTGTTGATGACGCTGCACATGCGAGCCACTGGCGGTGGATAAACAGGAAACAGCTGATAGCAAGAATTAGCAAGCAGCTAGTAGCAAGAGGGAAAAGCAAACCTGACAGACACTGTAAAGATGAGCAACTGGGGAGACAAAGAATTGCGTGCCCTCCTTGCCCTCGCAAATGAAGAGGCCATTAACTGGCAGATGACAGGGACGGTGAAGGACAGGCCGAATGAGGAAGGACTGACTAGCCGCGGCTTCCCTCCCACGTCACTGTTTACGTCAACGCTACATGTTTTGTTTCTTGCTCACGCCCCCCACTGTCCTGAAAAAGGCGCATTCTGTATAAAAAAAAGTAGGTAGGTGGCATTTTGCTGCACTCCCCAATTTTGTTTTTATACTGCCAATGCTGAAAAAAGACTGATTGGGCTTTCCTGCAAATTTGCACAACTCCTATCTAAAAAGGGCTTTTGTTTGAACGAGCTTTCACTCTAACCCAAACCAACCGGATTATCTGAGGAAACACATCTCAGCTCAGGTGTGAAAGCACCCTCAGTGAGAGTAGTAGCACTGGTGACCCTTTCAGATGACAGAGAGTAGTTTAAATCAATATTAAAGCAAAAAACCTGAGCAAAGCCCTTGAGACACAGGCAGACAATTTAGCATGTGTCATGTGACATACACCACTGAAATTGAATACACCTTTTGTCACATGCCTGGGTGCCCAAAGGCTAAGTCTTGCACTACTCCATATCTGTTTTATGATTAACAAATCCACAATATATTAGTCTGTCTCTCAATACACTCTGAATTCGTCCCAGTGGAACTCACCACCAAGCCCACTGAATCCTTCTTAAACCTTTTCCAAAAGGCTAAAACAACTCCACTTTCTAGCACATATTACCTAAACAGGAGTAAATTATAAACTTGTTAGACCCTGATGAATGCACTTTGTACTTGGGCCGCAGCAAACATTTGTATGTGGGGCCCTTGTGGGTAGTAAATGGGCTGAAAAACTGGCCCTATATGGGACTGTCCAGGGGTTCCATATTCGAGGGTTTACCCAAGTGGGCCCCAGGTCAGATGCCCATTTTGGACCAATATCCACTTTGTACCCAGGTAGCTGTAGCATGACCCATGTGGGGCCCACTTGGGCAAACCCACCCATATGGGCAATTGGCATGGGGCTCATGTGGAACACGTAGACAATCCAATATACTATAGGACCCATTTTTCAGCCCATTTACTACCTGCATGGACTCCACATACAAATGTGGAATACTTGTGGAATAATACATGTCAGGGGAGAATTCCCAAAGACCGAAATGCAGCCACTGAAAGCACCAAGACTTACACATCACTTGCAACCGCTATCTGCCTCAACTCAAGGTCCGATTCACAGTTGCGCTAATGTTTTACAATGCAAACATGTGCATAAAGTTTTGCAGCTGAATGCATTTAGCCCCTTTTTGCATCTGATTAAAATGATCCATGTCGCAACGTATAAATGTTGCCTTTGTACCAAGAACACAGTAGGCTGAATCTGAAATACTTTATTGTCAAGAAACTGGCAGAGGGAAAAATAAAACTCAAATTTTCAGACCAAGAGCCACAGGTCCTGACCGACAAGGTACAGAGGCGTTCCTCTAAACTTGAGGCAAGAAAGTTAAACATGACAGTGATAAACTGTCTTTAGGATTTAATATCTCAGCCTGTCGATGTCCTTCAGTCACCACTAATTTTCTGAAGTTGTTAATAATTTTCCTTTAACTGTGTGTGGCTATTAGCACTAATCTTTGGAAAACCGGAGTGTTTTTGCAATTTGTGAATTCGCCCATCAGTGGGCTCCTCCTCCAATCCATGATCCACATGTAGGCTTTGATTTTATTTCCACTAAAAGGGGAATATTTGTTGCCATCATTTTGCAATCTCTGTTAATGCAGACTGCATGTTGTGAGGAATGACAAATGTACAGCCCTGATGTCAAACTGTAACTGTACGTACTCTGTATTCATTAATATAACCGTTCCAAGTGAAATGGCTGATGGGACTTTAAGTCATTGATTTTAAAACATCATTTCCTGCTCAGTAAAGAGTTTGCATAAACACTGGTGAGTGCAAATGTTCTGAGCAGTGTTGAATTTATATACAAATATTTGACGAGTAAAAGTTTCCAGCCATCAATACCAATGCAGCTTAGATTGCTCCTGCAACAAGCTTTGATTTAAATGGCACTTGTCTGCAAACCCGCAGCCAGTTATTGAAGTTATTGCCTGAACAGAACAAGGAAGCTATTTTCCCAGCAGAAAGAGAGTGCTGCTGAATTCACAATGATGGAGAATCGCTTTGGAGTGACGAGGGTGTCTGTCACAAGAATGGTTGATGGGGTTTCAAACTGAATGGGCTCCTTTGTGCAACGGAGGGCAATGTGACTTTGAATTATGATGCCTTACGCCCAGAACTCTGGGTATCTAAAGTAGTAAAGAAGTCGTGGTGATTGACAAAAAGTCAGGGTCAGATTTATGTACATACAGACCCAAAGAAAATTTGCACCATGAATTAAATTAGTGTTTAAAATATGCATTTGTTTTACTAAAGTTAGGAACTTACTTGAAGATTATTGGAGCGTACAATGACCAAACAGCCTGAATATGATGACCAAATGACAGAGTTTTAAGTCTTCACCATCAGAAAGAAGCACATATTGAGCGACCCCGTAAACAACACGCTGAATAGGGGATGGGAGCTGAAAAGATTTTATTGACACCAATGCCATTATTGATTTTGCTTAGCGGTCCAAGGTCCAATTCTTGATTCTTGGTCAATTTTTTGAGTGGAAAAAAAGAAGGTTTTGCATATGTTCAGCATCAGTGCAGCTATTTTTTAATCTGAGTCTGAGGACAGTATAGATGAAATGAGAGAATATTTTTACAGCACCGTTTTCATTTAGGTATTCTGGTAAGCCTGCCAGCGTGGCGCTAATGTTACTATAAGATAGGATATACACCCTTGGTAATGATAATCCTGCACAGTGAGGAAGCAGTCAGCGCACAGAGTGTCAAATTCATAGCATTCCTGGATATCCGGCCCCTGTTGTGTAGTGAGTCTCCGCATATTGCTGGTGTTTCCACCCTTACTTGACATGATCATTTTATAGACATTACAAGCAGCACATGATGCCACACCTCGGACCGTTTCTTCTGCTCTGCTGTGAGTCCTTGTTGCAAGTTTGGAGCACTGTAGATGTATGAGTTTGACATCACTGTTTTGCTCTGTGTAACTGACAGAAAAACATGACAACATTGATAAAACGGTTCAGATGGATTAGACAATTTGGAGCTGGCTCTCAACTGGAACCGATTCCCAACCTTAACACTGAATAACTGTTATTAGAGGTGTGTTACAAAGCCATCACCCAAGACCATGAATTCTACTGAGGGATGGTACCCAGAGATGCACGTCTATCAAAAACACAATTTAACATCCTTGTTTTTTGCTGTAACCAGGATATCATCTACTGTACAAGGGAAGCCGAGTACAATTACGGTACGTTATATATATTCTAACACATTCCCAGCTGGTCCAGTCACAAGGTCCACATTTTGTCATTAGTTCGAGGTCCATACAGTTTAAAGTAGTCAGTGTCATACTTGTGTTTGGCCATGTCTTCCAGCTGGTTTGCTGTTTCTGTAAAGTAGCTGTCTGTAATTCATTCACTCTACCACAGGAAACAGCACTTCAAAATAAAAGCTCTGTGCCAGAAATTCACTGTACTTCAAAATAAAGTGTGTTTTATACAAACTTGACACATTTGCAAGTCACTTTCAATCCATTCAGAATGGACCTACGATTCACTTATGGACTGCGACCCACCATTTGGAAACCACTGTTGTAACGTAAAGGTCATGGTTGGAAGACAAAATCTGGCTATGGAAAATAATTTTTTGTGCTCTAAATATTGAATTCCACAAGTTTCTTATCAATAAAAATTGTGAGCACTAAAACATAATGACAGTCTCATATGTGCCACTTTAAAATATAACTCCAAGAAGACAACAATGACAACAGTGGTATTTCTTGAATGGTGGGGTTTGTTGCTCTTGGGTTGATTCCTCCAATCAGTACAAAAGATAGATCATTCCAATATGTTGTGAATGGAGAAAAATTGAGAGACTGTGACTCTGCCTTTCCCAACTAAAGTGTGTTTATCAGGAGCAGTCCATTAAGATTTATTGTAGCCTACAGACACCATTAACATTTACTGTATTTGTTGTGTTACGACATCAAGACTTGTATTCCTAACACAGTTTTACAAAATTAATAGCAAGCTAGGACAATACTACAATGACAACACAGGGCTGCTGTTAATTCTATATTAGCTATCTTGTGGCCTCAAGTGACTCGCTGAATCTCTGGGAACTGTTCTCCACACTTAAGGGCACACACCTAAATATTATTTCAATTGCATGACCTTTTCCTGGCAAACTCTAGTTTTCAGGCACAATCCTGGGGTACAGTTTGAAAGATCACCTAAAAACTGATACTGAACTCCCACTCAGCTTCCTCTCAATCTCCTTGTTTTCAAACAAATGACCACATTGATTTAGCAGCTGGTAAAAGGGCCACATATGCTAGTTTAGCTCAACTGTTTTGCTGAAGGTATCTGCTGCTGATCTCCTGTTAATGGAGTCCTCCAGCGGAGCCCTCCAACCCTGGTAGCCTCATAAGACTCTATGCCCGCTGTGTGAGATGAGCATGAATGGAGGGCAGCAGCACAGGGCCTCCTGGCTGCAGAGTTGGCATTGAAAGTGGCATCTGGGAGCCCCAGACATGAGTAGTGTGTCTGATGGGATTAACTGGCTGTGGCGAGAGAGAGACAGAAGAGGAGAGGTTGCCCAAGCCTCCAAATTAACTCTGCAAGACTAAAGGCAATCATCAGGGAGAAGGGGAGGGGGGGCTGCAGGAGGACAAGTGCTGGTGGGATGGTTATCAACAGCGAAGGAGAGGGAATAGGAGACATCTGACCAGCAGGAGTGGACTTAGAAAACACATGGCACAATACGGTGTTGACTGGAGGCTGCATTAACTCAGCTAGAAAACTCAAAGTCACTGTGGTGGCAGGCGATTAAGTTCCTTTTATTAGGCTATATCTGCCATGAATTCCATGTGTATGAGACTGAATTTATGCCAATGCAAAAGCAAGGGCTCTACACCAGTGGACCCTGACTTTTTGTTTGCTTGTGGCCTCGTAATATGAAGCAATGTCTACCTGGGGACTCTGGTCACTTGTTTAAATTATTTTTTTAGAGCCTGAAAAGGTAAAATCAAACCATATTTCACAAGAAAAGGGCAAAGATTGGTGAAAAGTCTGCAAAATGAATATAATTTAGATGATTTTCTAAAATTTCCTGCACCTGCAATCGTCTTGTGACCCCTTAGATTCATTTCCCGACCCTTGAGAGGGGCTCAACACCAAGGTTGGGAACCACTCCTCTATATAATGGTATGATAGATACAGTTTATTTTAAAAGTATGAATGTGTGAGAGAAAAATCCCCATGTTGGCAGGGGAGACATGCATTTGGCAACACCTGTTTGTCTGTGCATTGCAGTATTCTCGCTGTGTGACGAGAGAGTGTTAGTATGTGTATGTGTCTGTTTGCTCAGGATGAGTACGTGTGTGTTTGCGTGTGTGAGCGTGTGTGAATGACAGGCATGAGTGGATCACCCTGCCATGACAGAGTCTATCGATCAGTGTGTCAGCGCCGGGGGAAAAGGTTAATCTGCCCGATGCCAGCCCCGCGCCTCACCCCATCTCTGGCCTGCCCTGCATCCCGCCCCAGCCCGCTCCCTCTCTTATCAGGATTAGAGGAGTGTACAAAAGGGCAGAGTATTCCCAGGACACACACTGACCTTCAGTAATCCCACCAACCTGCCGCTCTGCTTATAATTAACATCAGGAACAAAGAGAAAAATCCCCGGCCTGTCTGTGTAGCGCTCCTCTGACTGAAAGACTAAAACTGGAGAAGAAAAAAGTTACAGTAGAGTTAGAAACTGAAAGCACAGACTTGCTTCAGTAATATGTTTTGAATGGCCAGGAGAGCCGAGCTGACATTCTGGAGGTGCTGACTTGCCGATCCCTGCTCCCCAGTGCACACAATCCTAAACACAGATTGGAGGAACATGCTGAACCAAGCAGGGAGGCAGAAAACTGTTCTTGGGACCAGCAGACATTACTGTGGTGAAGGAATGTTGAGCACAGTATGGAGGACATGCGTGTGTGTGTGTGTGTGTGTGTGTGTGTGTGTGCTTGCTCACTCACCGGGTCTTGGTTCATCTGCACTATGAGTTGTTTGACAGCATGCAGTGTGGGGTGGGCCCATGGAGAGGGATCCTGCCAGTGGCGATTCAGGTCGAAACCCATCAGAGAACACCTGTAAACACACACACACACACACACACACACACACACACACACACACACACACACACACACGTGTACCCAGAGTTTTAATGGAAAACTATAACGTGGTTTGCCTTACAAAAATGACTACAAATGATTAAAGGTACACTGCAGAGTTTTTGACCACTAGTAGCGCTGTAGAGCAAGGTTTCCAACAGCTCAGATCTATTGTGCATTGCGAAAGTACATTTAGGGCGTGTCTAACTCCACTTTTGCTGGTTAAACGGTGCATAATCTGAGTGCAAAGTAAGTCGCAAGGGTTAAAGGGATTGTATTTGATCCCTTAATCAATTACAGGTGTGTTTTGGGTTTAACATGAATTCAACTAATCAGAGTGTCACCTCCCATTCCCTTTACAAGCCAGGGGCAACCCCACCTGGCGTGCTACTATTTACATGGTGGATTTGGCAAAGTGTAGAAGCGAGCTGTTTTCGGCTGTGAGTAATTCAGTAACAGCAGTAATGTCACTGCAGGAAATATTGTGCGACATTTGAACTGCAAAACTATAAACTGTAGTTACAAACACAGGAAACGGAACTAAACTTTTAGCCTCTGAAATAATCAGTGAAGTCACACTGCCCCGCATGCACTACAGCTCTGCTCAGCTCTCTGCTATGTTCACATTTTAGAGAATGTCATTAATAGTGTCCACATTAATGATGTGTTTATTCACCCATCCATAACCCATCCGCGTGTCCCTGTGTGTGTAATAAGTGGTGTAAGCATGTTGTAAACTTGCCTATGTAGGTAGCCTGAGTGTCAGACTGAAGCTCCCAGAACCTTCAGTCTGACATTGCCTCCATTGAAGGCAATTTACAAGAGGGAGAGAATTAGATTTTTCCCTAACCAATCAGTAGAGATCAACGACTCACCCAGAATCTGACGTCATTAGTATCCATGCACCGGGGGTGCCGAAAACAAGCGAGCATTGCCCGTTTAAAATGTCTCCGTCGTCGTGCACGCCCAGCTGCATCGCCAAATCCAGTTTAGCAGCTTCCTTAATTTGTGGTCTGTAGGATCTGTAGCGGTCGCTATTGTTGCTATCCTCACCAGTTACCCACCGGCATACAGTTTGACATCAGCATGGCGCTGATTGGCTAATTGCTAGACCCGCCCACACCCCCGGCGTTCATTGGTCCGTCCATCGTTTGGACGAGATAAATCGCAAATTCATTGCAGTATGCCAGACCGGAGATGCAAGCCTACTCAGTTGAGTGGGCGGGGTCTATGGTCTGGAACCAGGCTACTATGTAGGCACATCTTAGTATCTGAATAATGTGCCCTTTACTTAGCTGGAAAATCAAGATCAAGATTTTTTTGTTTCGTTTTGTTCCACAAAGAGGGACATTTGTCTTGGGCCCTACAACCATACTGCAGCCACAGAAATACAACATAGTACATAGACAAATCAACATTATACCAAACATAACAGTAAGAAACACAAAGAGATAAATAAATAAATAACATCATACCCTAAAAATACCTCTACAAAAATGCAAATCTGCAAATCGTCATAATCCAATGCCACTTCTGGCTTAATCTGCCATTATTTAAAAGCTTTATAGGCAACGGTAAGAATGAATTTTAAAATCTGCTCAGTCTACAACAAGGCACTCCCCTACCAGAGGGCAGCAGCTCGTACTCTGTATGCAAAAATACTGCACCATTCTGACTTCAAACCAGGTTTTATTTGGTCAATGGCGCAATCACTTTCTGCTGCCTTAAAAATTACAATACGCCAACAATAAGCCTGACCACACCTCATTTTAAGACCGACATGCCAATGGGTGTGTAGATAGGAGGAAGTACACTTGCTACATACACAACATGAGTGCTGACCATTAAAATGACAACTGTGTCAGTCTGAAACTAGCAATAACATTTGCGCTGCAGTGTGTTACGCTTTGTGCCAGGAGGCGTAGGAGAAGGCCCATGGTCATTTTGCTTTATCACAGACATTGACAGGTGTGGAGCTGCCCGATGTTAATTTTTTGCATCTATAAAATTCTGTCACTAGAAATTCGTGGCATGGACACTAGTTTTTGTTTTCATTATGGGGGCGCAATATAGTGCATAAATTTCACACTCAGGATTCGGATGCTAATAAAATAGCAGAGGTTCAATTTCGTGTCCTATATCCTCCTGAGACCCTCTGTCCTCATATGAGGACATCACATTTTGGGTTTACTTGACGTTATACTTCATTCTGCATAATATAGACCTGTTTGTGGACACTTTTCTGTGCCATCTAGCGGTAGCGAGAACACAATACACTAATCAAAGTAAAAACAAGATGGTCAGTCAAGTCAGTCTGCAGCTGACTCCGACATGAAAGGGGACAAGGTCCTGATCACATGTTATGGTTGAACTTGTTATGACTAATAATGTTTGTAGTTCAAAATGGCAAAAAAATGACAAATTTTAGCAACAGTAACAAGCTAAGACACTGTTAATTAGGAAGTACTCGTCTGAAGACATTGGGACTTTATTGTTGTCTCATTTGAAGAGATGGGGACTTTATTATTGTTGACAATGTTTGTTTTTGGTCCCAAATAGCTAGGAGAAATTAAAAATGCATACCAAACAAAAGTTCTGGTCTCAGGAGTATACATTAAATAGAGAGGGATTTTGGACACAGCCAAAGTAGGTTTCAAATTCTTCCAAAAATCAGCTCTGTAAGTGTTTCATAAGAAAGGAAAATGTATTCAACACAATTTTAGTGAGAGACAATTCATTTTAAAATAATCTGTTTACAAAAAAACTCCACAGGGCACCTTTAACTATATATATACACAACAGATGGATGTAAGAAGTAACTGTATAGCAGTGGATTGCTACTCTTAAGTGTTATTAACAACCTGTAATTGCCATACTGATATGTTTGCATGTAAAGACTCACCCTGAACTTCCCTCTGTCTTGTAATGTGTATCTTTGACATTTAATGAAGCCCTTGGTAATGATACAGGAGTTACTGATACTGTAGAGCAACTGAGCAGAGCAGCCAGCCATGAACAAAATACTCATCCCAGGTTAACTGACATTGATTCTTTGCTCTGCATGTATCCATTTCAGTCCGCTCTGCACTGTATCCTGCAGGGACGGCTGTGTGGTATCTTTGTGCCTGTCTGTGTGTGTGAGAGAGAGATGCGTGTGTATAAATGAGCATGTGTGATTGGTGAGGTGAGGACTATCACTACTCACATTCTGTCAATACACTGCTCATCACCGCTCAATGTGAAAGCAAGCTGATGAAAATAGCCTTTAAGCAGTCACCAATCACAGTCAATGATATTATAGAGATTGTCACTGCTGGGGAGCAACTGAGATTCCCCCAACATGTTTTTGGAGGCAGTGACAAGGCAACGCCACTAGATGGCACTCACGAACACACTGGGAGCTCACCGCTGATGCCTATCTCAGTGTGCATTAGTATTCCTGGGGCTGAGCCTATTAAGTAAAAGGCAATTATGAAGAAGGGAAAGAGAAGAGAGGAAAATAGAGGAGAGGAGGATGCCCACAGAGCTGCAGCAATAGTGTTAAAGACAGAGAGGAGGAGAGGATGGACAGAGAGAACAGCCCTACGGCCAAATACTATCTTCTAACAAATGCACTGCTGTGAGCTATATGAATTCATTAAGCTCCCTAAAGGAGGAGTTAAGAGGATATAATCCCACGTAGCAGGATATAAAACCGTGTAATGTGTGAATTCTATGCAACGTAGCGATGCATTCAAATTAAGAATTAAAAAAAGATGTTTGTGTGTTCATAACCTGTAGTTGCCCAGATAGACACCGTCAGGGTTCAGCATGGGGACGATCTTGAAGATCACATGATCCCTTAGGACCTGAGCCACGGGGTGCTGGCTCACCAGGAAGTCGATCACACCTATCAAACACACATACATAAATCCACACACGCGCACACACACAGAGGGAAATAGACTTGAAAAGAAAACCGAAGACGGGCTGGCAGTTAATTGAGTTTTGAGAAACAAAAGGAGAAGGAAGGACAGCGAGGGGGCATCGTCAGAATCGGGGGAGGAATAGGAGACGTCAAGCCTAAATCGATACAAATGGAATGGAGCTGACGGCGCTGGAAAAACAGACAGCACACAGCGGGCTAGAAGCCAACTCATCTGATTCATGATGATGCACACGCCACACACGAACACACACACACACACACACACACACACACATATGCACACAAACTGATACTGTAGGTAGATTAGACAGACCGATAGATAGATAGATAGATAGATAGATAGATAGATAGGTATGACAAAGACATTTTCTTAACCCATCTACCTCCATCACCTTTCTTTTGTCACAATCGCCATTTCTCCACCTCGTTAACGTTAATGGACTTTCCTCAGTCTGTCTTACTGAGTCAAAGTAGTGGACAGGGACCACCGCTAAAGGTAAGGCCGTGCCCTTCATCCCTTCCAGCCCTCCCCTCTTCAGACCGGCTCCCTATAAACAAGGCAGTGGGACCCAGAAGGAGTGAACCTGCCCACTCACCTCAGCCTGAGCAGGAGGAAGGTAGCTAGGAGTCATTAAATCCTGCTAAAACTATCGTTCTGCACAAGGAGACAATTTCCCTAAAGGTTCTCAGTTTTCAAAGTGTTTTATTAGTTTCGAGAAAACACAACCCTATGATATACACAGACTGTATTTCCTGAGATGTTATATAGAAACGCAGTCTTGTACCTATTTCTGTAACATTCAGACATCACAGACGCAGGTGCAGAGCAGAGTTTAAGAAGGTAATGACAATTATGTTACATTTAAAAGGGAACTTGTGGTGTTCAGTTTTATACCTGAAGATGGGTTTACTAAGCACAGTGAATACTCAGCCCTCTGTAATCAATTCTATGAAGTCACCTATGGCTGTGGAGGGAGTCCTAGAGAACCACTCTGCTGATGTCAACAGGGTTTAATCAGTTTGTGTCTTGGATACTTTAAATGTTTAACATTTTTGGAGCTCGACCCCAACTAGGGACTAAAAATCTGAATATGTCGGCCTCTGCTGCATTGTTTTGACAATTCTTTTTCAAATGTCAGTCGCAAATCTCCCAAATGTGGAAGTGTACCCCTTTAATCTGGAGGAAAAGGTCTCAGTAACAAGGCTTCTCTCATATAAAAGCAGCCATATAGCTCGTTTGTGCAAGCAGCTTATTACAATTCATTGTCATGTTTACCGTAAACGTCGTGCCCTCTAGTGGTCATAGTAATAATTACAGGAGCAGAGGAGGAAGTGAAGCGATGTAGTGTAAAAAGCGATGAAGTCTCTGTAATGTTGTAAAAAGATTGAATACGTTCCCATATGGTGGGCACGAGGAGAGGTGGATTGGTTAACCAAGCACAGGACTTATACCCAGGGGACTGACGTTGGCTCAGTGGACTCAGTGCTGACTTCTGTTACTAACAACGTAGCGCTAGTGTGATGTGGCATATGTGATGCCTATCACGTGCCATATGTAATGTTTGGTAAGCAACAAAAGTACTCACTACTTTTTTTGGTAAATCTTACCACGTAGTTTTGTTGCACAATCCTAACCACAAAGTTTTAGAGTAACATTGACAATTCATAACATTACGGACATGTTTAAAACTATGACCCTTAGAATGGTATCATATGTTATTTTGGAACGAAGTTGAAATCGACATAGTCTGTCATTTAGGTATGAGAGAGCGTTGCAACTGCTGTACAGTGCAGGCTTCGTCAGTCACGCAAGTAAATTATATAGAAAATGAAATTTCCTTTGTTTTATATTGCCCTATATATCATGACTCCGGGGAGAGGTTATTTAATAGAATTAAAAAAAACTGATTAGGGAATTTTTTTTGTGAAAGACTCTGCAAGACAGACATTTTTGCACTGTGACATTATTTTAAGCAGAAGAAGATATACTTTCTTACTTTCTTGAGGGGAACTTAATTTTTTCCATATACACACAGGCCTGAAATACACACGTGCACAAAAAGGACCTATACGCGCATTAAATGTAGAGATGTCAGAGCGAGGGGGATGCGCATGGACAAGCGCCTTGAGCAGTTGGGGGTTCTGTGCCTTGCTCAAGGGCACCTCAGCAGTGCCCAGGAGGCAAACTGACACCTCCTCAGCTACCAGTGCATGCACCATATTTCGTTGGTACGGGGACTGTACGGTTCTCAACCCAAGTCCTTATGGACTGAGCTACTACTGCCCTGAACATGGGACAATATATGGACATTTTAGGTTTCAGTTGTTAATGTGTAAAACATGTTTAACTTTCATTTCTTTTGTTTAGGAACCTGTATATTATATCTTCATTTTATCTTTAAAGTCTTTATTTTTATGTGGTGTTACTGTGTGAGATGGTCCATAAACTTTAGTCTCTTTTCAACTTAATTACTCTATCAATATTAAACAGTAAATAGTAGGGGTTCCTAAATACAGAAAATACCCACTTTTAAACACCACACATAATGAGCTCTGACACATGTCGGTGTGCACGGCCAAACATCCTCCAGACCAGTGGTGCTGCATCTGAATCAATGAAACAGGGCACCGACCTAACATTAAAACTTTACCTTGACAAATAAAGGAGGCAGGAGACTCTCCAGGGTGAACACGAGCTGTGAGGAAGACCAGCTTCTTCTCTCTATCTGGACTCAGGTGGTCTGTGCAGGGAGAAGAGGAGAGGAGAGGAGAGGAGGATAGGGAGGTGGAAAGTAAAGACAAAGAGAGAAAGAGGTGTTATTAATGTTCAAAGTTCTAGCAGAGTTGTAGACAGCAACTCTATAAACTCTCAGGTGTAGATAAGACTGAAATATTACTATCTTAAGTTGCTCTATTAGAGTTATACACATGTAGCCTATACTGTCCAGTGTGAGAGGCGTGGTGAAAACACACACTGACCAGGTCGTCCACTTTCAGACAGACACACATGAATCAAACATCAAACCAACACAGGGCACAAAATATTCAAGGGGCAAGGTGAATTATAGATCTACAGAGGTCGGGATCAGCCAGCAACAGGTGTGACCTGATAGAGGTCTTCTTTGATTTAAGTCTTCAGGTCTGTCTGAGGAATTCTCTCTGGCTAGACACTTCTTCTCTCCCCAGATGAGTTGTACCTTGGAGAATTTTCTTGAGCATTTCCAGTCACTCTGCTAGTTTGCATAAGTAAGGGTCCATGAACGTTTCAACATACTTCTCAAACCTGACAATGTTAAAATGGACAGATTTTCTGAAGCAGTGAGAGATCTTAGAATGTCCCCTTGAAACAATTCAAAACTTTGGACCTTTTATCCCTTGAATTCTTGAGATAATGACTTTATCTGAAACATCTAATTACACAAGAATGATCTCAAGTGTTTTCACATTTTATTTGATACCTGCTGTGAGATGTTTGAGGGTAAATTCCAGAGATGGTCTATTGTCAAAATGCTCAATTCTAAAAGTCAAATCCACCATATTACTGTAGATATTTTGTGAATCACTCGTGCTCATCTTCCTCAAATACCGACGGACACACACATGAAAGCCCATTCTGCCCATTCTGCGATCCCAGCCCAGTTGAAAATCAGAGGTCAAAGTTTTGCTGTTTTCTTGGCCAGTGTTTCTCCTCTAATCTGCTGTTGCTAATGGATGAAAGTGATTGCGTGTCTCATCGCTATACACAAACTTAATATCTTATCGATTCTTCCACCCGCTTGTGCTGAGCAGAGAAAATGCTAATTAGCAACAGGCTATGCACCTTTCCTTCTCCTTAATTCCAATTTAGCCCCAGAGCAGTGTGTGTGTGTGTGTGTGTGTGTGTGTGTGTGTGTGTGTGTTCATAGTGTGTCTGTTTGAATGGCTAGGGGTCGTAAACAAAAAAAAAAGCGTTGTTCCATTTAAGTACTCTCCCTCTGATTTTATTTCGCTTTTCTCTCCCTCTGCCCTTCACAGAGACAAATGGCTTTGCCATTCAGGAGTCTCCGTGGAGCGGGGCGGGCCGTTTGTTGTAAATGTGAGTGCTTGCGGTTTGGCCGGCCGCTGGGTGCTCGGTGGCTGTGAAATTCCATCACTTAGAAATTCTACTTTGGCCTCGACCCCAGGCCAACACACTGGCTCCTGATACAAGAACACACACACACACACACACACACACACACACACACACACATTGTACAGTAGAAAGCTGCAATCAGGAAAGAAAAAAAAAAGCGTAGACAGACATGCAGCCGTTCTCCCTACAGTAAAACCAAGAAGCCAGAAAGTTGTGAGCCAAACCAGAGGCAGCTGCCAAGGTCCCGACTGTCGGGGAATTCAGCCGTCGTGGCCATGCTACATTTAGTCTCAGTGCTAGTGTGCCCTTGCTGCTTCATCAAAACAATCTCTTACAGCAGGCTCCTGGAGCTTACAATGGATCCACTGTTTATCCCACATCGTTCTGTGCGTGTGTGTGTGTGTGTGTGTGTGTGTGTGTGTGTGTGTGAGTGTGTGCCTATGTCTCCTCAGGGCTCCCACAAACGCTCCCCAAGTAGCTGTTGTGTTCATGTGTCTGTATCTCTGCATTCCTCTGTATCTGGCTGTGCCCAGCCAAGCATTGTAGCACAAAATTAAGTCCCACTATTCCATAGGCGCTCCAACGCCCAGGGGGAACCTGCAGGAATCAAGTACCATAACTCGGCTACATGTAAAGGAAAATCACATTTTTTTGGCTCACGTGTGGGTAACATATAACATGAAGGTTAGGGTCAAGTTCTGGTTGAGCACAGCGCTGCAGCAGCATCTCCTGACCTCAAGGTGTCAGTAGAGATCAGCAGGCGGGGGGCTGTCATGAGACGGAGACGGATAAAGAGAGGGTGAAAGACAGAAGTAGAAGAGAGAGAGAGGGCGAGGGATTTGACTGAAAGCTTTCGAAGGGAACACAAATGATCTTTCCTGGAACTCTTTTTCTTCCTTTGCAGACAGTTTTGTAGAAGTTGTGGTGGGAGGGAGGAACAACCCAGAACAGTGTTTCAACAACAAATGCCTTCCATGCTGAGCTGAATGTCAAACCAACATCTCTGCCATTTCATTTACACGAGCAGAAAACATTTAATTCATCAGCTTTACTTGTCTTTAGTTTGAGACCTGCAACATTTTCCTCTTTAAGTGTGTTAGGATGATTGGGTTTGCATTGCGTGTGTACATTGGAGCAGCAACTAATGATTATTTTAATTATTGATTATATTTTTGATTAGTGGATTCATTATTTAGTATATGAAATAATCCAAAATAGTCAAATATGCATGACACAATTCCCCAAAGTGATGTCTGAAAATTGCTTGTTTAGTTCAACTAACAGTTCAAAACTCAAGGACATTTTATCTGCACTGATATAAAACAGAAAAAGCAGAAAGTACGCACACTGGAGAAGCAGCACATGTCTTACTCTTTTGCCTGATCATTGACATAAAAAAAAAGGAATTGATTAATAATTGCGGGATAATTTTCTGTCCATTGACTAATTGATTATTCCAAAAATAAAGTGTTTCAGCACTGTATGGCTGAGAATTTGTCGCTGCTGTGTGTATTTGTTAGGCTTATATTAAAGAAGAAACATCATGACATTCTGGTCCAATCATGACTGGGTGAAGAATGTACTCTGAAATGTTCTGTATGTTTACAGTGCTGAAAATGTCTAAATATCTTAACCCTTTGAAACCTGGAGCGACTATATTTCTAAGCACGGTTTTCAGGTCATTTTCTTGTTTGTTTATTTTGAATTTTCTTTCTTTCTTTTTTTCATTAATTTTCTTGTTTTCTCTCTTTTTACTAATTCCTTGCTACATTTTTGGATCATTTTTTATTTTATTGTTTATTGCCTTCTTCTCGTGTTTTGAAAAGAAATCAAGCTAATTTTCTCAGGTTTCAAAGGGTTTAAGAAGATGGTGCTCTAACCACTGAAATTAAAGGTTGGGTATGACCAAGATTGTTGGTGATACACTTTTGTGGGCTGTCGTGATTACCCTAATATTGCAATATTGCACATTTTTCTGTCTTTCCTGGGAGTGCTGCATATTTACCCAATACTACAAATGCCAACAATGTGACGAGGCACTGAGCACTGTGTTGCTATTTTTTTCCGGTCACTGAGAGCTGAAAAATATTCAACTTCGGGTAAACACTGCAGCCGCTAGGAACTGTCACTTTTTACACCGCCGTCACAGCAGAGGATAGGCGGGACTGGAACAAATACCACAAAGGCCAACCTTCACGTCGCTGAACAACAACAGCAATGGAGGAGAAATGAACACTGAACCCACATGGATCATTCAGTCCACTCTCCCTACATGCTTCAGCCTTCCCTTGATCCAGAGCCAATACTCTACCTAAACCAACATTTTCCACTCAAATTCCGCATCACAGCAACCAAACATGACAAGTTCATTCATTCATTAATTCTCTAATCGCTTATCCTGTTAGGGGTCGTCGGGGAGACTGGAGCCTATCCCAGCTGACACTGGGTGAGAGGTGGGGTACACCCTGGACAGGTTACCAGACTATCACAGGGCTGACACATAGAGACAGACAACCATTCACACTCACATTCACACCTACGGACAATTTAGAGTCACCAATTAACCTGCATGTCTTTGGACTGTGGGAGGAAGCTGGAGCACCTGGAGAAAACCCACGCTGACACAGGGAGAACATGCAGACTCCGCACAGAAGGGCTAAGTAAAGTGTCTCAACCAAAAAAAAAACTGTACTGGGGTCTGTATGTGTCTGTAAGTATTGAGCTTGTTATAAAACTGTGAGGAACAGCCTAACAATAAAGCTTAATTACAAAGCACTAAAATCAGGATAAATGAAGTTATCTGCAAAAACAACAACAAAATAAGAGCAGTAATACCACATATCACGCTGTTGGGCCACCTTTAATACTCACTGCAGGGGAAATTCTATCACTGAAACAGTCATAACTATGTTTATTGTACAAAAATAAATGTAAGTGTATTCTTCAAATCAGAATTTGTATTTTTAATTCTACCTTTAAAGTTTACATATGCTCGGCATCCCAACTGTTTTGTTACTTTAATTCAGCACTCATGTGGCAACACCACCTCCTCCTGAGACGCCATGGCTCCAAATTATGAACCTCTTTAACCTTCACATCATCCCATTCCTCTGTGGGCCTGTCACGGCAGCTCTGAGAACATGAGTTAAAATACATATATATAGGAAGAATTAGGAAGAGAAGGAGACTGAAAGAAAATGAGAGAGGGCTACAGTAAGAGGGTGGGGGCCGAGCAGGGGAGGGTGGATGTGACAATGAGTGAGTGAAAGCAGCAGAGGCAAAATTTATGCCCACACTTCCAAATCAAAGTGCTCCCTCAGCATATTTCTCACCTGCCAAAGTCACGCGCTGCACTGTATGGCACATTACTGCTCATTCTCTCGCTGCTCGCCGAGAGGGAAGAAAAAAAAATTAGAGGATGTCAAACTACGATCAGCTCTGATAAATATGTAAATTACTGGAAAGAAGAAAAGTGCCTGTGAAAAACAACATAAATCTAATGGATTTTGAAGGTCAGTCTCGATTGTGCTGGTCAGCTCTTTCTGTGACAGCAGTCCTGGGAACTTTGGGTTCAATCTCATAAGTTGTGACGTGATGTAATTAACTGAGCTCTTCTTCATCATTCTTCTTCGGCAGGTACAAAGGAAGCCCTGTCAGGACCTTCTTGAAGCATCATGGCATATATTTAAATACATTTACCCACTTTAAAAGTAAATCTGATTCAAGGAGTTAGAGGCAGATTTTGCTTACTTTTTTAATATCGTCGGTGTCCAAACTTTGTGACATTGAAGGCTCCAGGACAATTTTAAGACGGGCACTAAACTGTACGACTACAGTTTTCTTATTGGACACTAAATAGCATCTTAGATTTTATATTAAAGCAGATAAAATATGGAATATCTAAACTCTTTGGCACACTGCAGAGAGGGAAATGGGCTCCAGTAGGCAATGCAACACACTGCAACCACAGTACACAGTGATACAATAAAAAACAATGTCACGCTGGCCACAGCTTTATAACACATTATACCACAAGTCTCAAACCAAGGCCGCTCTATATCTCTGCCTCCCCCCTCTCTCTCTCTGCTCTGTGGGTTTTACACTGTAATAAATTAGCCTCACTTTGGTGAGATGGCAACAAGACACGCTTGGCGCCCTGCTCAGTGCGTCATATCGAGGATGGGCGCGAGCTGTAAATTGTCACTGGCGTTGAATTTATACAGAGCCTTGGGACGAGATGCAGCACCGTGTACTGCCCAGCTGAGTGAGCCCCAACAAGCATCAAAGCCCTGCACCTCTTCACACCCCGCTTGCCCCACCCGCTGACACCACCCTCTGCCACCTCAAGGACAAACAGCAAGAGAGAGGGAGGAAGAAAGGAAGAAGAAAAAGACTGAGAGGGATGGGGATATGCGCTGAAGTGCGGAGGGCTCTAAAGTGATAAGAGTTTTATGATGCTGTTTTCTTCCTCAGGAATTGACCAGGTGTGCGCATGTGTGTGTGCGTGTGTGTGTGTGTGTGTGTCGTTTGGTGCTGGAGAGCCTGTGGCGTGTCTCAGATTTATTCCGCTCATCTTATTGTGGGGAGGCAGGGGCACTGCCAAGGCCTCCTCACACATTCATAAAGCATCCCCTGTCACTTCACACACCACACATTACACAGCTAAACTCTGAGTGAGGTGAGGAGGGGAGACAGCGAGAGAAAGATGCAGTCAGAAAAAAAAAAATGGAGCCCCTGCATAAACATTGTAATCGTCATAACATGGGGTCATGGTGTTTTCTCTGAGCCTGTGAAGAAAGGAAAGCTACAGAGAAGAGGATATTTACACAGACAGGTGGACAGACGGAGACACAGGGGATGATTGATACAAAGACAGAGGACAGCGAGAGGGAGACAAACAGTGAGACAGAGGTGAAGACAGAACAAAGAGGGGCAGGAGAATCAGGAGAACAACACATGAAACTTTACTGAGCTCCTTTAAAATCTGACTCCTGCTTTTCATTTTTTATTAAATCTCTTTTTTTCTGTGGTTCTCACCAAAACCATTAAATTCAACAGTTAAACTATTTGATCTTATCATATCATATCACTGTTCAATTACACTTCCTGTAAATTGAATTTCCCAACATGACGGTGTATCTGCTGTATCAAAGCCCTCAACACATTGGAATAATAGTGCGGTAGGGAAATCCTGAATATTACTTTTTTGTTGATCTACAACAAGTAAAAAGGGATTGAATATAATCCTTGAATCTGCCTTTAAAGTATCCATGATGTGGTAGTTGATTATTGTTTCTTTTTCAATTGTAAAATATAGGGGTGAGCAATATGACCCTAAAATAATATCACAATATTTCATTTTGTTCAGCTGCGAGTGTCACTTAGGTTTGCATTACCAAAGGTTTATGACAAAATCACTTGACGACACTGACTGCTGTGTACGCGCGGCGAGAGGGAGAGGAGATGTGCTGCTGCCAGAGGAGCCGCTGACTGAGTTCCCTCTGAGCGGTAACTCACTAAAAGAGTCTGGAAAGTCCAGGGCTGTTCATAAAACATTCAGGACGCCACAGTTTATTTCACACTACTGAAGCTGCTCCTCTTTTAAGAACCACCGCGGAGTCTGTAATAATTTTGCTTTCAGCCATGCTTGTATTTGCCGTGGGTAACAGTATGACGTCAATATGACGAAATATTGTGTGTATCACAATGTGAATTTTTTATATCATATTAAAAAATACACCGGTATTATAGTGAATAAGATGATATGGCACATCCCTGGTAGAATGTAATCTCCTGCCAGGAAATTTGGATACAGAGGTCTGTCTACATTTATACATATCATACAAATTGATATTTTCCTCTACATTTTGGCCTCTCATCCACATGCAGACAGATATTAGGTCACTTAAACATAGATTTTTAAAAATGCCTTCGAAGGTGTGGATTTTTCAAAACTCCGGTTACTGTTCATCTGTGTGGATGTGTAAAACTGTAATCTCCTTAATTTGTGAATGCCCATTGTTGCTTTGTGTGAAAATGGAGGACTACCAATTTGCTAATGTTTTGTTAGCACTGCTTGCTCTAGTTACTTTACACTTAGTATTGCTGCACCACTTCACAGTTGAACGCAGGCATCAGCTGCATCCAGTGTTTTTGCTCCACCTCAGCATCCACAATTTAAAGTTCGCCAGAATCGCCAGGTCGAACCAGCAGATGGTGGGACACTTTACAGCGTGGGATTGTTGTCAGTGAGGAGTGGAAGGAAAGTGTTAGCATCAGAGCATCACCGGTATGTTTGAGTGAGCTCCTTTGTCCTCATATCAAGGGGAAATCAACAGAGATATTTTGTAAAACAAAGATCATGTGGTAGATTTTTTCTTTTTCTTTTAAAGGTAGGGAAAATACCTGTTTTCAAAAATATCTGTATATGCTACAAAAATGTAGCTATACACAGCAGCGTGGTATACTATAGTGTGTTCTTTGTAATACATCATGAATGATTGTATTTACAGTGCCAATCTTGTACAACCTGCCATGGCAATATGAACTTATATGTACTATGATTATGACTGCAGTCATGCCAATAAAGACATTTTGAAATGGACAGATGGACAGATGAGAAAGAGACAAGTGAGATAAGTGACAGAGGATAGAGAGGCGTACCGGGGACACACCCCCCCTGAGGTATCTGATGGGTTAAGTCACCGTTTCCTCTGGAGGATCCCTCCATACCTCCATCCCACCATCTCTACATCTCTGTACCCGCCTCCCTCCTTCACTTCTTCTCTGTCTCCTCAGCCATTGTAGCCATCCAAGATGTGTGTGTGTAGCTGAAGAGAGCAATCAAAAGTAGAGATGCAGTGGTCAGAGGTGTATCTGACTGTGTGTGTGTGTGTGTGTGTGTTAGTGAAAGAAAGAGAGCGAGAGGGAGAGACAGAGGAGGTCTTGGGAGGGGATTACAATGGCTGTGTTGAGACACTCAGATTGGCATCACATCCAGACAGAGAGGGGAGGGACAGAGAGAAGGAGAGAAAAGAAAATTGGGAGAGTCATAAAGGGGATAAAGGGTAGAGAGGGAGAGAGAGAAATAAAGAGAAAGAGAGAGACAGAGAGAAAGGCGGGAGCAGAGGAAACCCTTGAGATGACAGCATGTAAATACGCCAACGGCGGGCCTCTAAAGTGGAGATGAAGAGGCGGCAGGATAAAAAGCTCTGAGCGCTGTGTGATTATGGATCAATTTGCCGCAATCAAGCCCCCTTATGGCTGGTCCCTGTGAAATGGAGAGATTTCTGCTCCTCAAGGGCAGCCGTGATGACAGCGGAGGTCACAGACGATGGGAGTGGCGGAGTGACAGAGGGAGACACGCTGACGGAGGGAGAGGAGTGTCGGACGGACGGGAAGAGGGGGAGATGATCTGTCCTGAACAAGGTGTTAGTCAGCCGTTAGCATTCAAGCCTGAGCTGAAGGGCTTTTTAATCATGTTAATGATGAGATGGCTTTTGGCCAATCGTTAACCAGTGAGCAGCCTGATACTGCTGTGAGCTCCAGTCCTGTTAGGGTCACAGATGAGTGGTCAAGTGAACGCACCACGAAGATAATGTCCTAAACGATGACTTCCCTATTTCATACAAAAAATGCCATCATGTTATTGAATCAGAAAGCAGAAGTGTTGCTTTGTTGCAGCCAATCACACCCAACAGTGATGTCACAGTGTACTGACACGCCCTGGAGTACACTTCTACATCACTGCAGCATAGTGAGAACTCAAACCACTAGAGGCCAGCAAAAACAACCCTTTGAGTGGCTATTAGCTCTTTAATATCTCAACAGCTTGAACAGCCCGAGGCTTAGAAAAACAATCAAATGCTGTATGTTTATCAATATGCTTCTGAAGGTGAACCATATTAAGACATAAATGTTTAATTACCACCGCGGAGCTTTGCTGCCATTCACTGAATAAAAGGTTGTAACAAACCAAGGTTGAATCAACCATTATGTTCTTCAACGTGTCAGTCTGTCAACATGACCTTGTAGGAGATAGTCATTTGAGGATTCTGATACAAATACAGGGTTCCAACACATTTTTACCAATGAATTTTTAAAACTTTTCCTTAACTCTTGCATAATATTTTACCCTAATTCCATGAGTAAAGTGTATAGTGCAGCCGTACATTATTAAACTGCACTTCCCAGGCATTTATGCATAGGCAAACTGCTAGCTCTTGCTAATGTTACTTGCATGTTAGACATTCCCACCGCCATCTAGCTGCATTTGCCAACAGAACACACAGGCACATACGGTACTTTGCAACACATCAAGGCCTATTGTGAAGTGTTTCTGGGAGTAGAAACATTAGAGCTTAATTTTTATTTAGTTTTCAAGTATAAATTTCCTTTTTCAAGCTGTATATAACATTTGTACACATTGTATTCAAAAATAACCTAGACATAAAAAGAAAACGGTCTGAACATCCACTTTGACATGTATATAGGCAAAACCATTGGTTAGAAAAGGTAGATTTGAATAGAAAAAAAAATAAAAAGGAATAAAAAATAGTAATAATGATTATCCACTCCATATTATAATCACAATCAATGGTGCTCACTTAAGTGATGCCTTAGTGTATAGCCATGTCATGGGCTCTATCAGTTTGTTTTTACGATCTACTGATGTGATGACACTGTAAATGTGTGATAACTACTGCTGTCTCTAAATGTGTCGATGTGGTAAATTGTGTGATAATTTGATGTCTCATCTTGCTTCCACATTTTGTGTGACCCTAGGAATGGGGCTCCTGCATAAAGAAATAAAGAAATAAAGATTAAGCACAGGGGCAAAATCTGCTCTACAGACAATGACATATAACGTATCTATGTGATATGTTCATGGAGGGAATATTAAAGTTAAAGTTTGCCAGAGCTCTGCAGGATGATAAACCTCACTGTATTAATAAAGCCATGACAGGACTCCATCGTTTAAGGCAGATGTTTATCATTTTAATGAGTACGTAATTTGTTCCATCTGATGGCGGTCCCAGACTGCAATTTGAATAATTTTGACAGGTCTGTATGCATTTATTACTTATTAAACAAATGGACATGCCTAATAGTTGTTTTGTGACCTTGCTAAGGTTGATCACTGTCATGTCCCATCAGTCTTCCCCCATCCAAGTGGATCAATGGCTAAACACAGTGGCCATATATCATAGCCATCACAATACTTTATACTTGAATGGATCAATTAAAGTATTTCTATGATTTTTATGAACATATTTAAACAGCCAAAATAATGTAAATTCTAAACTTTTCCAAACCAGACCTGGAAAACAACTTTTCCAGGCATACCATGAGTGTGGGAGCCCTGGAAATAGATTTAAAGTTATACTACAGGACTGTTGGTTACTCACTCTCGTTTGGAGTTTCACCTTGTTAAGTATATTTGCATTTTTTGGTGCTATATCTCTTGGATGTGTGCACCCCAGGTCTGGCAACTGGTCTCTACCTTTTAAGCCCATGCAACCTCACTTCAGCCCCGTGTGGGTACACGCCCAGAAATGTTCCAAGAACAGAAAATTAGAAATAAATAAGCAGACGGCAGAGTCTCTGCAGAAAAATACACTGAGGCTCACTTCTAGTGGGTTGTACATGATGATTGAGAGGTTTTACTTCTGTATGTATCCATACATTTTCTCTAGAAAAATCTATATTTAAAAAAACAAATTTCATCTTCAAACAATAACTGTAAATGCCGAGGTCTAAAAAAAACACAGTGGCTACAAGCCAGAAAAGGTTGAGCAATTCAGCCTTCTGACCGCTGTGTCTGCTGTGTGTGTGTGAACCTTCATTCGTTGTCAGGGCCAACAACAACTTCAAGCTTTTCTTCATGCCTTTCAGAAGCAAGCCCATATCTCTTACAGTCACACACTGTTTTATGGAGCCCTGTAAGTGTAAAGAACGAGTGTGATAGACAGTTGGCACAGAGGGCGAGACAGAGATTCACTGAGAGAGAGACAAAGAGGGAGCTCTGTCAAGTATCAAAAGCAATAGGCCCTTTTAGCGATATGATACGGACGTCTGGCGCAAAGTCAGAGGCGGGGACTGCTTAGGGTTTCAAGGCATTGGTCACAGGCGTTTCTGAAACCCTGACTTCTCCTCTCTTGCCTTCAGAAAATGATGACAGGAGGAGAGGAGCATAAAAAGGAGGGATGGCTGGTCTGCGCGCGGCATGATACAGAATCAGAGGCAGCCAGTAATAGCCTTTTTTGAAGAATGCGCCACTGAACTTTAAGGGCCGTCTTGCTTGAAAGGACAAGTTACAAATAGGAAGAAAGGAGAGGGAGAAATGATTTCCCAGGGATATACCCCCTACTGTGCTGCCCTATCGCCGCACCACAGTGTGGGAGTGTGTTTGTGCATGTGTGTGTATGTGTGTACTGTACATGATTGCGTATCTGGAAAATGCAACATGCTACGGGAAAACAGCTCCATGTGCACAAGCAGGCATATGCCACACAAACACCTACACTGGCACTGGAGCACTACGTGGACAAAGAGGACACAGTTTGTTCTTAAATGTCACTCGGACCGGTGTTGCTTTTCAGAGAGAAGCTGTAACTAAAGCCCATCCGACAAGCAGAGCAGTCAGACAGTCGGATGTACAGACAGAACTGATGTGTAGTTCTTTATTACTCCGTCTCTTCCTACCTATCAATAATTTCTGAGCCACAACAATACAGCCGGGCTGAGGTAAACAACCATAGTGCATCCCAGCTTTAATAACCACCGTCACACCTCCCAGCTATGTCTTTCAGTCAATTTTTCTTCCTTTCTATTCTGTCCGTTTCTACCTATTTTCTTGTCTCTCATCATCTCTCTTTTTTCTCCTAACATCTCTACGGCAAAGTTACTGGAGATCAGTCTGCGGCTCTGCTCACCAGCCCATGTACATATATATTTGTGCATAGAGTGTGTGTGTGTGTGTGTGTGTGTGTGTGCGTCTGGGGCATCAGCTCGGCTCGGCAGCAGCGACAATGTCATTCAGCAGTTTAGTAACAGGCCATTACCTTGTTAATACCAGCCTAATGGGCAGTCTGCTATTTTAAAACCACAGTCGTGTTTGTGCCATTAACAACCACTTAGTGCTCCGCTCAAATCAACAGGCCACTGGGACACACCAAAAACAATAACAAAATAACAAAGACGATGTGAGAATATGCCCTGTGTCTTCATTAACACTAGAACCATAAAGACTTTTAGCTCCTTTACACACGAGACCATTTCCAGAAGTGAAACTAAAGCAAAACTAAAGCAGAGTGAGCAAAAATAACTGTCTCCTGTCTCCACCTTTATTTCCTTAATTTGAACTTTTTATTTTATGGAACAAAAAGTGCAAATACACCCAAAATTGGCCAATGTAAAGCATTTTTCTGCATATACTCAAGATCTTATTAGCTGTTTTATTTCTTCTAAGAACAGTACTTATAAGTACACAAGCTCTTAATGAGATGAATCATCAGTAGCAGCGTGCGTTGCTGCCTGCTGCAGTGTTTTTCTTATATGATCACTGGGGTAAGTTAGAAATTTTCAAATTGCTCTCTACTTTCTGTTTGCTTTGGTTTATCTTTGGATAGAAAAATAATTTCACTTATTCAAGTGCCGTAACTATTTCCCTGACCAGTACTTATGTGAAGCATCTCTGCTGGTTGCCTAGCAACTTCGCTGTGATGACACCGGGAAGTCACTGTGCTGGACTGTTGTTTGTCGAGAAATTATAACAAAACATAACTCCCTGTAAAACCACAAATAAAAAGTCTGTTTGTGTACAAATTAAAGGTATATTTCATCAACAAAATGACTATTTGTATTTCACCTCATGCTACATTGAATCCATGAAGAAAAGTTTGTTTTTCTCACATGCCTCCACAGTGAACGAAGAAATAAAAAATAATTTGGAGTAAAAGGGGGCTACATTTAACAACAGCAAAATCATATCAAAACATCTCTTCAGTCAGGAACAATTTAGTCAAAGAAAACTTCCATTTGCAGTATTGTATGTCTGTTCTGGGGCCTCTCTGCCTTTATTCGGGCCTATGCAGAAAGCCTTTTCCATGTGCCTATGTGGGAAGCAAAAGGCAGAGAGAACACACCTTTCTGCCCTTCCATGTGCAAACAAGGAAAGCCTGAGGCAGAGAAAGCAAACCTCCCTGCCCTTCCATGCGCCCACATGGAAAGCCTAAAGCAGGCAGAGCAGCATCAATGACAAACAGAAATGGCACTGATAAGTCAGACACAGCATGACAAGGAGGAGCTGGGGTGGAGGCGGGTTGCAAAGCAGCTTGTAGAAGAAGCAGCAACAGTAGGCAGGCCAGAGCAGTTTAAATAAGGCGCCCTGAATGAGATCCACCAATAAGTTGCATAGAAAGGAATCATGTGATCTATCAGCTGACTCCCTTCCATTAATCAGCTGCTCCATCAGTTGATTGGGCTGTTTGAGATCAGCTGATGTAGCTGGGATGTGAGTTGAGCTTGGCAATTTTCAAATTGACAAACTCTCGCACAACTCCTTCAGCATAAATCCAAGTTTCATTTACCCAGTTGTATGCTCAGTACTTCTCAAACACATGCATTTTTCCAAAAACCTTACTATTTAAAACACTTTCATGCGCAGATGAATAGCGCACCTGAGCAGGCACATCCATTTGAACTTTGCTCGGTAGAATGTATTAGCAGATTTTAAACTCAAGCCCATATGCTCTACTCTGTTGCCGAAGTGTTTTAAATAGTTAGATTTTAGTGAAAATGCATGTGTTTGAGAAGTACTGAGCATACGACTGGATAAATGAGACTTGGATTATACTGAAAGAGTTGTGTGAGAGTTTGTAAACAGCTGCTTGGACATAGTTTGTCTGTTGATAACCTCGGCCCCCTTTTTACTCCAATTCATCAAGAATTCTCTCAGTTTTTGAATTCTTCATTCACTGTGGAGGCAGGTGAGAAAAACAAAGTTTCCTTCATGAATTACACATAACACGAGGTGAGTAACTGATATACAAAGCTTTATTATTTTGGTGAAGTATTCCTTCAAGCAAACAAGATACAACATGTACATTTGTAAACTTTAGAGGTGCTGGTAGGTATGGCTTTAAAATAATATCTCAATATTTCAGGGTATTGTTGTGTTAACAATATTCTCGATGATGATGACAAATTTTGATGACACCAACTCCCATTTGCGTATGGCAAGAAAGAAGAAGGAAAGACGTTGTGCTGCTGCCAGAGGAGCCGCTGACTGAGTTCCATCTGAGCAATAAGTCACTAAAAGAGTCTGAGAAATCCAGCGCTTTTCATAAAACATTCAGGACTCCACAGTTTGTTCCACACTGCTCAAGCTGCTCCTCTTTTTTGGAACCACCGCAGAGTTAGTAATTATTTTGCTTTCAGCCATGCTTGTTGTTGCCGTGGATAACGGTATGGTGTCAATATGTCAGCAAGCCGAATTATCCCAAGTATCACGATATGAATTTTTCATTTTATTTTAAAAATTACACTGGTGTTATTTTGAACAAGATGATATGGTACAACCTTATTTCAGACAGTGTCGGGCCTGTCTCCTGTCCTTATGCTAACCTTTCAGCTCATAAACATGAAAGTGGTACTGAACTTGTCATCTAACTCTCAACAAGAAAGTGTGTTTCCCCAAATGTTGAACTGTTTCTTGAAACACACACACACACACACACACACACACACACACACACACACACACACACACACACACACACACACACACAAGTGAATAAGGTTCTGCTGCTTCTGTCTGCAGTCTAGTCTCTATCGTCTCCAATTGTATGTCCCATTTTAAGAGCTGCACTCTGCTCTCCTTAGTTGGCTGGACAGCTCTTAGATCAGAAAAAGACTGTGTGACATGAAGTCAGCACCACTATTTCAAACCGTGTGCTGTCCAGGGCAGCATGAGTCTATTGTTACAGCTACAGGTACTGAAGACTCAGTAGTTACCTGGTGCAGCCAGCTCTTTGACAGACCAAAATATGGGTGGTTGGAAAACAGCTAACTCTGTCAGTAATCAATGTTAACTCTTTGTAGATGAGTTATGTAGGCTATTGTCCCATAGGCCAGAAAATAATGTTACAGGGAAAACAACATCCTTTCAAACACCTTTGTTTGTTTAAAAACTGAACATAAGATAGCTATTTAATGATTAAATAATACATTATAAAATGATATGTATGTATGATAATCTCGTTTCAATTGAGTTATTTAAACAAACATGACAAACTATAGCCTGCAGGTCTTTCTAATTCCATTTTAGCATCTCAAAGAGAATCAGCAGCTTCTCTCTGAAGTCTGAGCGGAAGCGCCGGGCAAGAACTCCTGCAACGGAGGCACAGTCCAATTCAGTGCATCAATCGTTCACACAGACTTTGAACTCGATTGTGGGTATGTTCAGCTCTTCAGTGATTTCCAAAGCTTTCAGTCGAATATCGGCTCTAGTAATAGGCATTTCTTCATTCGGTTTTGCAGTCAGATAGTCACACACTCTCCTGTCAAGCCTTTGAAAGCAGCCTGCTTTGGGATGCTGGAGAGATTTGAGACTTTGATTTGAGTCTTTTGACTTTTTGCATTTTTAAGACTGTCATTTAGGACACGTCGTCTTGACAGCTGTTAGATGACTCTGAATCATTGATCACAATGATCTTAAACTGGCACCATAATTCCTTTAAGTCTTGATTAACTTAAACTGCGAGATGAGTGCTGCGTGATGATTCTCTCCATCTTTCATTCCTCAGATTACAGCAGCTCGCTGCAGTTGAAAGGAGACTTTGGAAGTGACTCTTTTACAGAGATTAACATAACACAAAGACATTCATCGCTTTCCAGAAAGACACAAACACACCTGCAAAAGCAACTACCGGCTGATACGTCAGGTAAGTTATAGTCACCACTGTTTAAGCTGGACTGAAGTCTGTTCCTGTCTGGGCCCGCTGGTGCTGTTTGGGAAAAAAACATCATAGTTTGTGGTGTTCAGAGCTGCTAATTGTTTGCCTTCTGATCTAAGCGTTGGCAGGTTGCACAACAGTTACAGAAGCTGGGTTTTAAATCAAAGTTTAGTGCAAAATGTAACCATAAAAAAGGGAAAAGAAAATGCAAAATTAAAGAGCTTTTCAATTCACTACTGATATGGGAATATTGGGAGGTGGTTCACCCAGACAAGCAGTAGGCGCACTGTGAAATATCTGACTGTGCATTTACAGTAAATTACTGTCTACTAGTTGCATAACCTTCACAGTAAATTGCTGTGTCATTTTTACAGTAAATTATTGTGAAATGACAGCTGTGTACTGTGATCTCACAGAAGTTATGCCTGCATATTACTGTGATTTAGCAGTATGTGCCTGTAAAATCACTATATTTAACTGTAACCTCACAGTTAAACTCCATAGACTATAGTGATATAACAGCACATTCCTGTAAATTGAGCTTAACTGTAACTTCACAGTTTATGTGTATCTAAATATTGTGATTTAGCAATGTGCTCCTGTGGAATTACTGTATCTCACTGTAATCTCACAGTTAAACTCCATATATTACTGTGATTTAGCAATATGCTCCTGTAAAATTACCATTCTGTAAAACTTCAATTACAAGCCTAGTCCCAGTTAAATGCCCACTCCCTTTTACTAGCCTGGTGTGGCTACACATTTTGACAAATAAAGGCCTGTCTCAATTAGACACCCCGTCTGTCAAGAAATTAATTTCTACAGAAGTACTTTGGATCGGGCGTCGGTGGCTTGGTGGATGGAGCGGGCGCCCCGTGTACGGGGCTGTTGCTGCGGCGGTCCGGGTTCAACTCCAGCCTGTAGCCCTTTGCTGCATGTCATTCCCTCTCTCTCTCTCCCCCTTTCACACTCGGCTCTCCTAGCGATTAAAGGCAAAAATGCCCAAAAATATCTTTAAAACCTAATATGGAGATGCTACACATCATTAGCTCGGTTAGATTCTCCAAAATTCAATAGTCCAGTTCATTTTCAGAAACCATGATCAGAGAAGACCATGATTCATTCAGATTTACTGGCATGATGAAAAACAAGCAGTGACTCCCTTCCTCTCAAACTGTAATAAAATCTGAGTATGTGTCCATTCCTCGATTACCTGATAAGTTATTCATATTCTTTTAGTCTGTAAGGGTCCTCAAATCAAAAGAAACAAAAGGGTTTTTTCATAAAAATGAATCCAAGTTTTGTGGTGGTGTGTCAATATGCCAGGTGCTGTAATTGTTGAGTGCTGTGAAACAAGTGTCATAACGCTCTCTCTCTGATGCGCTGTCTGTCAGAGCTAGATCAAATGACTGAGTTGTATTTGAAGCCTAATTTTTATACAAGCAATATTCATACTGGTTCAAATAAAAAATTTGATTGTATTTCCTCATCTTTGCTGAGCAACAGGTTTTGTGTGAAGGGAATTAAAGGCGTGTCTCATATAGACGCCTGTTCCAAATATGGGCCTGTTAAGTTCATCGGTTTAAGCAAATACTAGCGCAGGCTACTACTTGAAGTTTTCCGGTATTTACCTGCGTTAATTTCACAACAAAATTCTGAATTTGGTTTAAAATCACAGTAAAAGCCGGTGAGGTGATAATAATGTAATTTACAGTGAAATATTACAGTTACATATTATAACTTCCTGGAAATGATTTGCAGTGTGGCGCTAATTCTTAGGACAAGTGCCACTGCAGAAAAAAGATGTAACGAGATAATATGATTAAAAGAAAGCTGGTCAAACGTGAAATGAAGGAAAACAGTAGATGCATAAGAATGGAGAGACACTGGACAATGCAACTGAGAAGTTCTGTATGACAACTATTACAGGTATGTGCTCTTAGAGGAGTTCTTGTAACAACCCTGTGCGCATACATTAGCATGTTACAAGCCTCCAGTGACGATGAGGGGAACCTGAATTGGCATATGCAATGGCAGTACTTCATGATTGTATGTCATCATTTTCCACCTGCTGAAATGTTAAAACTTTTTTGTAATATTTTAACAGTAATCTGTAATAGTTTTTTTTTTTAAATTACTGGTGTTTCCATTTGGGATTTTGTTAGCGCAAATTGAAAATGTGCATAAAAAGAGGTGAATGAAAACACACCTAGAGACAACTGCTATAGTGTTTGATGTGCATGTGATTATGTCACTGCAAAGACAATGTGCAGATTGGCTGCCACTGTGAAACAGAAGAGTGTTGACAGACTTCTTAATATGTATTAATCATTACTCCTACCATTAGGGACAAGGCTGAAAAATGTTTTTACTCTTTCATTGTTTTAACTCCAAATGACATTAGCTTTCACTATTAACACGAGAATCAAAACTACAGGAAACAATGAAAACATCATCACTGTAGAATAAAAATAAACTTATTTCTGATCCCAAATTAAATTACTTGATATTGATGGTGAATTCTACATTCATACTGTATAACAGCATATTGAAATGAAAAAAAAAAAAAAATAATTCTACCGACAGGGTAAATCAACAGAGATGGTTTTGTTTCTGTGATTAAAAAAGGTAGAAATTCTCGGAGTTATCCATCTCTCTAATCTCTCTGTAAGTTAACTTGAAAGGATTTAAATGCAGCGTAACACCTGCTGTTAATACAGCTCCCTGATAAAGCTGACATCAAATGTCTCAGATAAAATCACTGCTTATCTCTGGAAATTAAATGACTTCTGGAATATCGAGAAAAAAAAGATTTTTTGAATTGTTGTATAACTGCTAGAAGAAAAAAAACAGATGTAGGGAAGCTGGAGAGGGGGAGAAGAAGACAGCCTGTGAATTTAAATGAAAACAGAAAATCCTCATCATTTAATTATACAAATAGCTCCAATGAATACTGACATCAATACTTCAGGGTATAGCTATATTATACTATTCATAGCATGCGCAATACAGTGACAGTAAACTTCTACATTTGAAATTAATTGGGCATTGAAATGGTAATTGAGCTCATGACTCCTGTTTGTCTCTTTTTCCTGCCACTCCTGATTGGCTCGCCTGATGCAACAACTGCATGCTGGTTGGTTTAGGATTAATGTGGTTGCCATGACAACATGCCGGCCGTAGAGCTGTGTTGGAATGGATGCGTATGTGTGTATCCGTATATGTGCACATGTGTGTGTGTGAGAGAGAGAGTGTGTGTGAGTGTGTGCATACTTTGTTTGAAGTGGCAGGCCTTTTCAACAGCTTTGATCAGGGAAATGTTTGTAGTGGGGGCAAACCTGGAGAACAAACAGGACTTCAGAGAGATTAGCGATCTGTGGAACACACACACACACACACACACACACACACACACACACACACACACACACACACACACGTAGGCTGTCTGGAAGTCAGCTTTCTGAATAAAATCAGCCACACGTAGACCGACAGCTCCTCAGCTGAAAATTACACTCTTTCTATCCTCACATGTGATGAAGCAAAGACGAAGAGGAAGAGGAGGATGGGACATAAGAAGTAGCCGTATCTGCTGGCTGACATTCCTCTGTTCTTTCCCTCTCCTTCACGCCCTCCAGGCTGATGTTTTTGAAGAAACAGACCAAGAACAAGTGATCTAGAGTACAATATGTGTGTGTATGTGTGTGTGCTTGTGCCAACCCTGCAGGGCCAGCGTAAATCCATCAGTGCTGAGAAGAGGCCAGGTGAGTTCTTTAGCAGCCAAGGTGTGACACACGGCCCCCACGCTCCTCCATCATGCTATACTGAGCAGCAGTATGTGTGTCTGTACATCAGCGGACTGTATGTGTGTGTACGTGTAAGAGGAAGAGTCAAATGTGCGAGCCAGGAGCTGTGATTCAGACAAATACACTGCACCTCCCGGGCTGCTCCCGACCCCAACCCAGACGGACAGCACTGTAGCTATTCTCAGAGCCACAAGCACATCACTCAGTCCCCAAGGTAGGAGGATAAGTCATCCACTAAGGTCGCAGGAGGTGTTATGTCTCTCACTGCAAGTAGTTCAGAGTTTGAAGAATGGAGGTACAAGGCCGAAACAAATGGCACTGTGCTCCTCATCTCAGTTCTAGCAATCGGACAGGGTGGTAAGTCATGTCCCCAACTCCCAAACTAGCACAGGACATCAGAATGATAAAATCTGTCAACATCGTGAAGAAATCTATAAAATAATCTCTCTCTGATCGGCCTGTCCTAAGCCTCACATGTCAGACAGAGATGGCTGAACGAATGTGTTATATTTACTTACAGTACAAACCCAGAGGCTTTGGACACAGTTTAATTTAGAGAAAATTTATTGTCAAACATTTATTGGTATTTCCAAATTGTGCCCCGAGAGATGACAGGCAATTTCTTTTAAAATGGGACTGGTATTGCTGATGGATCTTTCTTTAGCCTGAGGTTGGAAATATTTTTATAGATCATTCTAAAAACTATTTAAAGGTCCAGTATGTAGGATTTAGAGGCATCTATTTCGTTATTTTATAATCACCTGAAAATAAGAGCTGTTGTGTTTTTGTTACCTTAGAATGAGCCATTTATATCTACATACAGAGCAGGTCCTCCTCCACAGAGTCTACCACATTGTTTCTACAGTAGCCCAGAAGGGAAAAATCAAACACTGGCTCTAGATAGGACCATTTACATTTTTGCAAAGGCCACTGTAGTTCTACAAACTTGCCGCATGTGAGAAGTTTCATTTCTGCAACCTCACTGCTAAATCCAACACATTGGACCTTTCAGGGTGTTTTTGGTTTATTATTTCTTTTATATGGAAAAATGAATTCACATCATACAAGGAAAATAAAGAACTAGAAACCATCCAGCTGGAACACAATGATCTGCAACTTATACAAACGTGAGCCAGGGATGTAAACTATTTCCTAACCCCCAACTTCTGGCCCCTTTGTTTTGACTACACCCATCTTCAAACTGGGCCTTCATTTTGAACTACACACCTGAAAAGTGTTGTGACTGCATCTTGCACAACTGTGACACTATTGTACCCCTTTTCAGCAGTCATGGGCTGGCTTGGTTTGGCTTGGTTTAGTTTGGTTTGGTTTGGTTTGGGGCATCAGCCTAGCACAGCAGAGATTTGCATTTCCATGACAACAAGGCTACCCACTTAAAGGTGTGTCTCTAATGGATGACGGCTTGTCTCAACTGATTAGAAGTGAATTAGAAGCTACTAAAGTCCTGAGAGCTGAACACACAGAGACTTTTAAAAATGCCTTTTTCTGTGGTCTCCTGCAGACAGTGGTGAGTAGAGTCTTGTAACACACATGCTTGTTTGAGGGGTAGGAGTGGGGTCACTAGTGAGACGTCACTGCTACCCACATGAGGGTGGCTGACTGCCTTTTGGACCTACTCCAAAGAAGGTCCATCTCTGGCACAGCTCAGCGTGGCACAGTGCATCTTAACTGATAATGGAAATGCAAATCGGCGTGGCATGGCTTGACTTGGCGTAGCCAAAAGTGAGAGTGGAAAATGCCCACTGTAGTGACAAAATCTGTCCACAGACAGAGATATATAAACACTTTCAAAATACTCAAAACCACTTCTGTGGTAGCTCCCACTACAATAGATGTCCCAAGGACTACATTCTACCATGATGACACACGCACAGACTCACAAGGTAAAAACAATACCAGCCCTGCAGTCACAGCTGGTGATATTTAAAAAAATTGACCAATTAAAGTAACAAGGTGAGAGAGTCTAAAGCAGGGGTGTCCAAACTTTTTGAAGATTAGATAATGTGAAAATACATGGGTGCCAGCTGCTTCTCACGTCAAACTGGTTATTAAAAAAAAATCATACAAATGAGACAAACGCAACTGTTTCGTCTTTCAGTGAAAAAGTATTGAACTTGCCACTGCTCCTAAAAACGGCAGCCCTCGCTGTCGACTTAACACTTCTGTACTGAGGCTGTGTATGCTACCTAGCAAGTAATTTCTGCTGTTAGTTCCCACTTGGTTTTGTATGATAGTTTAGAAAAAATGCAAAATGATTTTGCTTGATTAACCAATATTGTGCAGAGGGCCACTTATAGTATATTTTGACAACACGCTATGTACGTGAGGCTGTCGTTAAGCACAAATATGCTTTGAGCTACATGCTAATGTGAGCATGCTAACATGCTTACTACCACAATGCTGACATGCTAATGCCTAGAAGGTGCAGTTTTTACCATATTTATTTTATTCTAAAGTTTTAGCACATATTTGCTAGTACAGCTGAGGCTGATGGGAATGTTTTGCAGGTATGTGGTCATAAAACAAAGAACTGAACAAGTTAAAATTCTGGACTGATGATAGTGCTAGATAAAACGTTGAAGGGTCACCAGTCTTATTCCAATTCATCCTGAGGGAGTGTTTATACCGAATATAGTGGAAACCCATTTAATAGCCGTTGAGATATTTCAGTCTGGGTCAAAGTGGTAGATCGACCAATAGCCACTGCCATCCCTAGAGCCATGCCGCTAGCATGGTTAAAAATAACTTAAAACTGAAGTACAGTACCAGCTACCCTTCATACCCAGATAAAAATAAATTCACTTTGCACAAAAAAATAATGACATAGCCTCTCTGAGCCCATTCACGGTGACGTTAGGTCACTTTTACCCCTAAAGTTTTGTTTCCTTTAAAACAGTATTTAGTGTGCAGTCGTGCCAAAAAAAAGAAACTATTTAAAAGATAATGAATCACACACACACACACACACACACACACACACACACACACACACACACACACACACGACAACACTAGAGACAAGTGCGACATGTAATGTAATCTATATTTTTTCTACCCAGGGTCCTTTCCCTGTCATGGAGGGAGGCTGGGGGAGGTCGAGACGCAGGGAAGTGAGGTGGCCTGATCACACCCTAAGAAGTAGGCCCTGAGGGACCAGATTAGAAAATGGTGATGCAATATTAATTGGTGGTGGTGCGTGCCAGGGAGTGCAGGGTTGTCCGGGGTTTGTCTCCCCAAGGAAGGCTGTCAGGAGCTGAGAGAGACAGGCGGGATGAGTCCCTGACCTTGTCTGTCAGCTGGTGGCGGAGAGGAGGGCTGGGAAAGGAGACCCCCAGTCCCACTGACACTCAGATCAACACTCTGCCAGTCTACGGCAAGCCTGCTGGGACACATGCCGACAACCCAGACAGACAGCGTGACACAGTGAGAGAGACAGACAAAATGAATGTGATCTCCATGGTCAAGTATGAAAATAATAACATATAATTATGTGGGAGTTATAGAGAGAAGTTATGTCATTTGACTAATGTACTACTTTGTACAGCATACCCACGACACTGACAGCTGAGCAGTGTAAATATGATGTGCTAAATTAAAACAAGACGAGACAATCTGTCATTGCCTGCGCTCTCCCGGTGCTATGGGCGAGCTTGACCAGTACATGAGGGTACTAACTAAATAGTAGATTTTCATGACTTCAGAGTTACTTTATAAGGAAGCTCTCATTTTTTAAAATAATAGCAGATATGTCACACAGCACATCTGATAGTGGCCAAAGTCAAAGTCTGATACAAGTGACCACAAAGCAAAGACAAAAAATGTCTGTCACATGAGAAGGTGAAAGACAACATCATCAGACAGTCCTCATGCAGCCACAATTAATAACAACAAAATACATCCAAAATGCAACAACAACAAGTTTATTTATTCCATCAGCATAACATAATCACAATTCTCTTGATCAGAAAACAGTCCATCTCTCTCATAACAGAGTAAATACCAAAAGGCTTGACGAAGCTTAACTGGGGCTGTAGGAGCCAGAACCTCTGTTGTGTATTATTTGTTTTGGCTGCACAAGTTTTTTTGGTCACTTTCACTTCTGGTAGTAATTGGCACAAGGGTGGGTGTGGTTTTACATTCTTTTACCGGTTCATTCACTGGTGTGACGGCTTTTAGACAAAGAGGGTGTGTTTTGGCTCCGATATTTTCTGTTGAGCGCAATCACGTAATCACAACATGTAATATCTCATTTCATCTCATTTTGCTTTAGTTATCTCAGTTGTTTGTTTAATAAATCATCAGAAAATGCATCTTTGGACTTCAGCATGGATTTTTAGAGGCTTTTTTTCATTGACACAGTCGCTACAGGGGCTACGCAGATTTGTGACATGGCTATAGTCCCCCCATTGCCCTGGTGTAGCACAGCACCTGTTATCTGTAAATTACAATCTAGCTCAGAAAACAAGTCTATGTTTATGTTTCCTTTTGGAACCAGACGTTTTTTTTAACTTAAGACCTTACACCTTGGCATGTCCATGGTTTGAGGGGTTTATCAAAAATGAGGAGGGAGTAATATGGTGTCAGAGATGGGGACACTGTTAACCTGCCAGGATACTTCATTACAAGCAAGATACGACCTTTAACTCTCAAACGCTCTTTTTTCACGCTTTACACATACATTTCTGTTACAAAACCAGGGATCAACGTGCCTTTCTTCTTGAAATACAGCTGGATGTATTGTAATATGTATTAATATTATATCAAAATTGTGATATGAGACACGACATCGGTTTATATTTTGGTTATTGTAGTGTTACGCTGGTTTTGAAAGTTGCATTACAGTTACATGATGTAATTCTCAGAACTCACTGGACTGTTTGAGCTGGTCTATCATTTGCCTTTACACACTTAGTCATTATATCCACATTAATGATGATTATTTATCAAAAATCTAGGTATTGGGTCAAAAACATGATGTCTGATTTTCTTTATATCGCCCAGCCCTACCTTAAAACCTAACTGGGTCATCAAAAGCTGCAAATGGTTTAGTAGCAGAAAAAGTTTCAAAACTGGTGAAAATACAACAGACACAGCAATTTCTAATGATTCTGGATATCTTCTTTATCATGGTGTGAAAAATTTACATCAGATAGTGGGGATGGAGGGAGTTGAACGAGGCAACATGAGCATATGGGCGCGAGCCACGTGTCATCTGGGGACACGCAAACACTGGACACATGTCAGCTTCAATTAACCCTCTCCCATCTGTCTGTCTATCTTTTTCCTCTCACTTTTCCTTCCGCTACCAGGAACTCAACTAGGTCATGTAGTTCAGTAAATCCCCGCATGCAGGTTGCAACATAAAAATAAATAAATACCTGCAGAAAGACAAGTAACTTTATTTTTCCCCCTCGTGTCACACCAAATGCAAAGCCCAATTTCTTTTCTTTCTCTATTCGCTTAAGCCATCTCCTGTCAAAACAGATCTTCTGTATTAAATTATCAATGCTATGGACTTCAATAATTCAGGCTACCCAGCAGTGTGTTATGCTGACAGTGTCATGGAGTTCCCTGACATACTGTTGAGTGTCCCTCCAGAGAGCTTGTCTAAGTTTCCCTGCTCTGCAGTCAGCGGCAAACTCGCCACTGCTGCCAAAAGGTTAACAACAGCCAGTGAATGTAGAGCAGGGGAACTTATGGTATTTGCAGCAACATAATATCCTCTGAGTGCACCTCATATGCACAGACCTGTCCTCAGCGACATCATACCAACAGAGACTCAGCCAGGTAAGATACAGATAGACATAAAGACATGTAAGAGACAGATGTTAAACAGACACTCATTTTCCTTGTCTTACAACCCCTTTTTGTCTTTTTAACCACAATTAAATTCCCCAGCAGGCTACTGTAGCATCAGTGGCACACTTCCTCCCATCCTGAAGCAGAGGGTTGTTGATGTGTGTGCCAGAGACAGAGTGAAACGTCACGCCGTAACGCTATTTCCTTGAGTCTGACAAATGAGGCCCTGGCTGTGCTCTGGTGTTGGCAGTTACCTATGAAAGAATGCATCAATCCAATTGGCTCTCCTGTCCCGCCTGTCACACAGCTGCACATTTTCCTTCCACTTGTGGCATGCACACGCTCACACACACACACACACACACACACACACACACGTATACACAAAAAAACCAAAAACGTATAAACAGGAATTATATGTCACAGCCACGCCACCTCTCAGAGCTCCTATCCTCCGTTCCTCACCTCTCACGTCTTTTCTCATCCACCCACAACACCTCGTGTCGGATCCCTTCCTCTCCTTCTCTCTCTGCCTGTCCTCCCCTCTTCCTTCCCCTCTTCACCCCCACCCCCCCATCTGAGATCAACACCTAGCTGTGTGCAGGTGCAAGGCTGCTGGCAAACTGTCAGCTTGAGTCTCCTTTACTTAAACACACACACACACGCAGACACACACACAAACACACACCCTCACAGCTTGGCTCCAACACAGGCACTTCCCACTCTGTGAATTGGTCTCCACACAGCGAGCTAGATCACACTCTCACTGTCAACACATAAAGGAAGACTAACAGCGAGTGTGCTAAAGGTTGGAAAACACTGACTGGGGACACAGAAGGAAAATAACACGGCAGAAAAAAAAGTGAAAATGGACAAAGGATCTCTTTGGGCAAAACACGAAAAAGCCTTTAATGTATCATAGTTCAAAATTAGCATTTTAAAATCATAACACACTTATGTACTTCAGCTGCACAGATACCTTTATTGGTGGGCTCTGAGGCAATCTGAGAGCTGCAGAGCGAAATACTAAACACAGTGTTTCTTCCAATCTGTGATCCTTCAACATAGCTCCAGATGTGACATCACCATCAACATTAATAACTGTGAATTAAGTTAAAGTATGAATATTCCATAAATAAAAAATGGTACCAATTAAAACAATAACTATATAACAGACATATTGAGATGATGTAAGAAGACTTGGAGGAAAATCATAAGCAGCACTCACAGTGTAAAGAGATAGTGGAGTAGGAGGCGTCCTGAGCAGAGAGTGAAGTCACGCTACCTCTGTGTGTTGTAGTCAGAGCTTCTCTGTGGTTTGTTTTGGTAGACAGTCCAGCTGTGTGTGCCTCTTAGTGCATGTGTGTATCCCACTGGCTAGCTTATTGCCACATCTCTGGGCTTATGTCATTGTCACGGAAGCATAGCGCCCACTTTCCGGTCCCCCCTGATTCACACCAGCCCTTTTTACACAGAGATCACGTGACAGAGCTGCTACTAAGTCCCTTTATTATGCTGCCTTTGCTTTTTTTTAAATCCAGAGCCAAATAATGGTGGCATAATGTCACCCAGGTGTGTGATTTTAGATAATGTGCTAGAGTTCCAGAACCGAAAGAGGTGTGACAGGTGTGATGGGCCTGACATGTTACACACTAACGTCAGCCTCTAGTGTGACATATTACACACGCATTAGCAGCACACTATAAATAATAAAAATGGCATAACATGGCAATAACGTCATTCACCACCCCTGTTATGTGGTAGTTAATATCATTCTCTGCATGGAGGGTAAGGAGCTCCCAGACCTCATTGTTTTCAAAATTTGACTGGCCATGGGCGGCACGGTGGTATGGTGGTTAGCACTCTTGCCTCACAGCAAGAGGGTTGCCGGTTTGATCCCGGGTGTGGGAGCCCTTCTGTGCGGAGTTTGCATGTTCTCCCCGTGTCAGCGTGGGTTCTCTCCGGGCACTCCGGCTTCCTCCCACAGTCCAATACATGCAGATTGGGGACTAGGTTAATTGGTGACTCTAAATTGTCCATAGGTGTGAATGTGAGCGTGAATGGTTGTTTGTCTCTATGTGTCAGCCCTGCGATAGTCTGGCGACTTGTCCAGGGTGTACCCTGCCTCTCGCCCGATGTCAGCTGGGATAGGCTCCAGCCCCCCCGCGACCCTCAAGAGGATGAAGCGGTTAGAAGATGAATGAATGAATGAATTACTGGCCATACATTTTACTTCTTTGAGTTAGCTGCTAACTGATATTAGCTACTTTTTAAATCTACTGGTGGTGGTTCACACACATAACACATTGTCAAAATGTCACTCTCATCCCGTCCTGCTCGCTGACCCTTTTACACAGACAAAAATTCGGCACTGTTACTAGCTCTGTTGCTGGCTCAAAGGCGCAATAATTCTGTCCCCCCATTCTTTGATAATACCTTTAAAAAGAATGGTGAGACGATATTACAGCAGGAAATTCCAGCCTTGAACAGGCAGTGTAAAAAGGGTTACCGTTAGCGCTGTTAGCTGCACTGTTGTTGCTGTTAGCACCGTTAGCTGCTTGCCGCCAGCTCAGCCACCTCCATGTCAAGAACCGTGTACTCATACACTCTAAATTTCTAATACAGCGCCTTTAACTAAGCAACTGGGTGAAAAACAGAGTGAATCTTTTGCAGCGACTTATGAAGCAGTTACTGACACACAAGAAACTAATAACAATAACTGATTACACTACATAAGATTCACAAATTAGACGCACATTATCAGGTTTATTTATTTGTCAGCTGTGACTTATATTTTTTAAGTTTTAGAATTCATTGAGTTACCTTGATGGATGTACTATAATTCTTATTCTGTGGTTGTTCAAAATTTTGTAATCTAGTTCCACAAAAAAACAACAACAAAAAGAGATTAAATTGGATTCATGTTATGCTATTAGAAAACGATACAGTTATATTCATATAAATCCAAAAAGTAGAAAACTACACTATAAAAATATTCAGGTTCCTTTTAAATCAATTAATCTTTTTTTTTTTTCTAGGCGTGTCTCGTTGTAGAATATTCATACCATGTTGGCTCCAGGCGCCTACAGATCGCTCACAGTGTGGCGCAGAGCACACAGACACACAATGAGAATGACCCCTTTCCTGCGATTGAGAGAATAGACTACACAGATAAGATTCATTGAGATTAATATCAACTTTACTGATTGAAAATTAAACTACCAAGATTAAAGATTTGCTGATATGGTGTTAATGTACTGTCTGGAAAGGTAATTAGGTGTAATAAATGGATCTGTCTGTAGCGTCAACACACGCGAACCCATTTGTGCACACACACATGCATGGACTGCGTGGTGACCTCCAGAGCTGTGAACATAGAGCTGGTGTCAGTCTGCATGGCCCAGGGTCATCTGACAGCTCTAAACAAGACTCTCATTAACACCAGGCCATTAAAGGCGCCTGCTGGCAGGGTGTGTATGTGTGTATATGTGTGTGTGTGCGTATGCTTAAGTGTGTGTTTTAGCTATGTACTTGAGGTCCAGGTTGACATTGAGAGGGGTGGACAAGTGTCAGTTTGGTCGTCAGCTATGAATCCCGTCAAATATTAGAACAGCTCTCAGGAATACAGTGACGTAGAGATAGTTGTTTAATCTGTGGTGCGCTGTATTGCAGCCCAGAGGGACACTGTGTATGTGTAGTGGATAGCACTACTTTGCTGTATCTCACCACAGATAAACAGTTAATCTAAATCTCACTGCAGATACAAATAAATTCAGAGCACAGAGCAGATAAAAGTTCTTAGTATTTTTTTTTTCTTCATCACACTGATAAAAAAAGCTTCTTCGCCATCAAGGTGGTGTAGTCCTTTTAAAGTGTGCACTTACTGCGGAGGTGAAGTGGGACTCACTGAGTATGAAGATTTTGTTGAAGCACAAGATGTGCAGAGAGTGTTTTTAAATGCCCACTTTTGCTTGACAAAAATGGTTATCAAGTGGAGGCTGTGTTTATTGGAGAAGAAGCGCCTCAACAGCTGCCTCGACACTCCCAGATTCACAGTTATGTTTGTGAGGAAACAAGAGACCAATACAACAAAACAGTTAAGTGTTCCTTAGTCGTTCTGCTGATCCATGGTTTATTTTGATTAAGCAATGTAATTTGTTATTTTAAAATTAAATGTCGTAGCTCATTATCTCATCCCCCCTCCATTAAGCGTTAGTAAAATAATTTTGCCGAAAGTTACTGTGAAACCTTTACATTTTAAAGGAATATATTTTCAACTTGCCACACTGTTGGCTTCTGGTTTTATTTACTGCTGCTTTAATTGCCTTTTAATCATACCCTCTTTCACTTTAACCTGTATCCTTTATTTGCAGTCTTGTGTGTTTATGTTTGTCTAATGCTACATTTATGTGCTCCTCTGAGGTTCCCATTTCCTGAACTAGGGAGCTGTTCTTCTAACTTTGCTGTGCTTTTGAGCTTTAAGTCTTAATGTGGAAACAACATGAACGAGGGATGTCAATGGTATTGTTTAACTGCAGAGAATATTTTTGACTGGTTTCAGATGTTGGTCTATAGGTTAAATTTTCAGATTACTGCAGAGTACACTACCAGGGTCTGGTGGGAGCTAGCTAGCGTTTATTGCGCTGCTCATTTGGACATTAATGCTAGTAACACCATCCCGACCTTAGAGTGTTGCAGTTGAAATATTGTTCCCACCCTACCCCTAGTTTGCCCCAGTTCATAAGCGGCTCAGCTAGTGTTTTCTTAAAAATTAACCAGTTAGTTACCTGTTAATGAGTGTCAGTAGGGATGCACCGAAATGAAAATTTGTGGCCGAAGCTGAAGCCAAATAATATTATACACTTGGCCGAATACCGAGTACCGAATACCGAATGCTGTTTTTTTGTTTTTCATTAGTTTTTGCAGATGAACCCCCTCCAGATTAGTGTTGTCACGGTACCAAAATTGGGACCCACGGTACAATACCAGTGAAAGTATCACGGTTCTGAGTAGTATCACAATACCACAACAAAAATGAGGCAGATGTGGCTTTTGTCATTTATAAAAAGATAAATCACTTCTATAATACATCAATGATATTTCAATGGAATAAATTACTTATTGACTTATTCATACTTCAAAAACAGCATCAATAAGTGATGAACATAGGGGGGATCAAAATAAAATAAATAAATAAAATAAGAATCAACCAGCCACCCTCCTCCCCTGACAAGTCCCTTCATAAGTAAAGAACAGTCCCTAAAGTGCAGTGAGGTTTGTGGACCGTTACCTGCCACTGAAAGACTAAAAGAGAGAAATGTGAACGGCTCGTTTCTCCTCTGATACGCCACATACTGTGTGCCGCCACGGCTCGGCTGTTCAGGTACTTTTGGGCAGTCATGACGCCAAGAAGAGGACATTATTGGAGCAGGACTTCTCCGTCGCCGGTAAGCTGTTATCATGCGCTGCCGTATTTGACAGGAATACATATTCCTGTCCGTGTCTGTGACCCCTGTTCAACCCACAACCGGCGGGATTCGCCATTTCATTTCTGCTGCTGGTTGAAATCTGTACTCACACAGCGTGCTGAATGATTTATTTGGCCCGCACAAAACTATTTTTAGTCGCAAATGTGAGTGCGGTGATGGACGGAGTAAAATATCGCCACACTCAATGGTGATTTTGAGGGGTGGCCTGGGGTGGCCGGGGCCACCCCTGAAAACTCATTGGCCACCCCTGTGGCCACCCCAGATCTGATAGGTAGTTGGTCAAGTCCGTCAACAAAAGAAACAAGAGAAATGCTTCCAATCAATGATGACAGGTAATCAGCTGATTTAGGGCCAGTTTTACATTTTTAACTAACACAGTAATGGTCGTACTGAGGCTGTGAGAGCTGATTTCTGCTCAGCGGACGTTTGGCCAATGGCCATGCAGGTCTGATAGGTGAGCCATCAGCCATGAGATGAGCACGCCGCATCTGCTGCTGCTGCTGCAGGAGGACGGTCACAGTGACAACGTCAACTGCAGAACTGCTGGATAAAAACGGCACGCTGAATCAAAGCCAACGTTTCAATTTATGCCTTCATCAGGGCCCTGGACACGAATACTGTCTGGGTTGAAAACCACTTTTTGCACATTTTCATATGGTGCCGTAGCATTATTCCGACCTCTCATTAGTCCGATATCCCGTTGTTCCGATATGTGATTATACTAGGCTATACTGTATTTGTGTACCATAGAGGATCAGCAACGCAACAAAAGTAGGCTACTGGTCGAGATACAAGTGTCATAGAGAGGAGAGAATGAAACACCATAACCTCCTATTATTAACTCTGTGATCCGGGTTGTGTGGGTAGCTTTCCGCGGTGCTGAACGGCTCCTGGCGGGCATATTTCAGCCTTGATGGTGTGCCGCGACCAGCTCTGGGTCAGCTGGGAAAGGCTTGAGGCGAAGCAGGCTCACAGCTTATGTGTTTGCCACTTTCTTTTTCATTTTAACCCACACCATGATCTTTTCCTAACCCTAACCCTAACCAAGTGGTTTTTGTGCCTAAACCTAACCAGACCTTAACCACAGGGCATCATGATGATTTCGGAACAACGGGACTTCGGAACAATGGGTTTAATATTGTCAGAACAATGGGATGTCGGACCAATGGGCTGTTGGAAAAATGGGCAGACCCCTTTTCGTCTATCATAAGGCATCCTATATAATGACATTATTCAGTCATCAGGCCTTCACCTGTGTCACCTGTATTGTTACCTATGTTTGCTTTACTAATTTAGGCCCCATCTTGTTGTTAAATAAAAACACGCCTGGCAAAGAACAAACAAACCAAAAAAATTAAAATTCCAGTATCTCCAACAAATTATATCTAAGCTAAATAATACTATGAACTAAGTATGTAAAGAACAACAAATATTCCCTTTTTCCTTACAAGCTTATTTTATCTTTTGCTTACAGATAAACTTTTTAATAAGGCCTATCTTTAAGTATTAAGCTTTGATTTGAATTTTTTGGTTTGTTCTGTTGCCTGGATTGCTGTGTTTTTATGTAACCACAAGATGGCGCCTCAATTAGTAGAGCAAGCACAGGTAACAATACAGGTGACACAGATGATGAGCTGATGACTGATTTATGTTATTCCATAGGATGAGTTAAGAGCAGTTGAATATTGCTACCCTAATCTAACTTGTGAAGAGATGAGGACTTTAATCCACTATAAGGAAATGGCTCTTAGAAAATTCGTACCCTATCATGAACATAATTACTGATTAAAAATCGACATGTTAAAATAACCAGAGATTCCTGAGGACTGTGATAGGTGGAAATGGAATAAAAAAAAAAAGACTCTTTTTTTTTTTTTCAATTTTTTTTTTTTTACCTGCATAGACACCTTTATTTGACAGTTACGAGACAGGAAATCACGGGAGAGAGAGGGGATGTGACATGCAGCAAAGGTCCTCCGGCCAGGATTCGAACCGGGGTTGGCTGCGTACATGGCATTATATTTCACTATGCCATGGCCACCCTACACTAGCTTTGTGTCCCATCTTGGCCACCCCAGTAAAAATGTCCTGGATACACCACTGCCCACACTGCCGACATTTTACTCCGTCCGTCACCGCACGCTGTTTGATTGCGTTATCAAAACACACCACTATTATTTGGCCTTGCTTTTAACTTTCCACCGAATAGCGAATGTGTGTGTTTTTTGCAATATTTGGCTGAATATATTCGGTTACCGAATATTCGGTGCATCCCTAAGTGTCAGCCTTTTGAAAGCAAAATTAATCTCCACTAACATCCCTAACATGAATGGAACAAAAAGCGTTGTATTTTATCACTCGAGCATTTAAAGAACATGCTGATAATTTGATTTGAAGCTTATTACAAAGTGATTTTTGTCCCAGACTTGTTGCTGCACCAATACATCATTTAAAACTACTAAAATATAACTTTACCTGACAAATACTAATAAATAACTTTTCCAGCTGATCTACGTCACACTACACATACAGCAGCTAATGGTTAAAAAGTAGTATAAATCACATTGTGAGAAAAAAAAAAAATGTCACACAGTATGTGAATTAATAAAAAAGTTTATCACCATAAACCAAACATTTACTTTCGTCACCATGTTTCTGCATAAATGTCATCAATTCGGCAGCTCAACATTCAATTCGTCAACTTTCGAAGTTGTTGTGCCGACTTGGAATGTTCACATCAATTTCAAACAATGGACATATTAAGGTGTTTGCTTTGAGTACATTTTAAACTGTTGGAGCTTTTTAACATTACAAACTGAACTGATGTCAAGCTGTCAGGGGCACTCCAGGCTCTCCCTCACCTGTGGGGCGCACAATGATCTCTCTCTCATCTGATACTAACACTACTGTGGGGTCTCCATCTGAAATGTATTCTTCCTGTCGATCACTGTCTTGTCAATCAGGGAGGCCTGTTTCATCCTCATCGACCTCACTGTTGCCCTCTAAAGCTTCCAGACTGGCTGTGACGTAAGACAATTGTGGATCAGCAAAGATCTTCGCACGTTTATTTCATTTTTTGGCCAATGCTGAGTAAGAAAATATCCGGGAAATATCATGAGATGCACCCTATGTAAATGTAATTTGTTAAAAATAATAGTAGTCAATAGGTGGGGGCGGGGCACATTTGGACTGTGGCACCCCTCCACTTCACAGGGGCTGTGGAGGTTTACTTCATGGGCCAGGGTTTAGGGAACAAATCTACTTAGGTACAAACAGCGTCATGTCTATCAACCCTGACCTTTTCCTTGACTTCCTCACTCTTTATACGTCAGTGGCTTTGAACATCTAAAAGATGGATGGTTTACACTGGAGTCAAATCAAAGCCTGGTGTGTCTCATACAGACGCCAAAGGGTGCCTTGTGTGACGTTACCAGACCCTGAGGGGTGTGACAAAGCTTTGGTATTTAACGACCTGGGAATGAGAACAGTCTGCATTGGATTACTGTGTGTAATAAAAGGTTGAATGAGAAAAAATTCCACTACTTTTGCCCATTTATTTTATATACACTTGATTCAGGGACATGAAGACACAAAGACACAACTTATATTGGAAAACGTTTCCACTACAATCCACTGTTCAAAGTGCTTACTTTGTTTTCTTGCTGTTTCTAATGAAAAATATTGTATTATTGTGAATTCCAAATATAAGGACTTTGGTTGTTATTAGAGTGTGAAGCTCTTAGTGCTGAAAGAGGAGGAAAATATTGTATTTTACCTTCGTAGGTGCTCAATCAGCACGTCACATTTATTGACAAAACTTTCTTTAAAAAATAATCTGCTGGATTTGAGATAGATTGCAAAGTGACAGTTAATCCATGTGTTTTTGTGCTGTTTACTTTGAATTTGTTGTACACAACAGAGGGGGAGGACACAGAGTTTGTAAAGTGGTAATGTTCATCGAATGAGAATACTGGCATGGATGCATGGCCGTAAATGTGTGTGCACATGTTTGAGTGTGTGTGTGTGTGTGTGTGTCGACAGTGCATGTGCCAGCGCTGCCAGGCTTTGCTAGAAATGGTATAATTTATCACACCTAATTAATTATACTCCAACACCGAGAAGAGTTATCCTTGTCGCTCAATCGGCTTCCCACTCTGCCTCCCTCTGTCAGGCGACAGGAGGAAAGACCCAGATAAACTCCCGCAGCCTGAAACACCACAGCCCTTTTCTTTCCCCCTCTTTTTTTTTTTTTTTTTTTTTTAAGTCTGGCTCTCTTCTCAGGCTGATTCGCCATGCCTGTTTAGCCAGCTTCACATTACCATTTAAATAAAGAGTCTCGCTAAATGACCACTGGTAGAACATAAAAAGAGAAATTAAATTGTTTTTCTGTCTCACGGCTGTTTATTCTTTTCTCTTTCTAGCTCAAGCTCCTCATCATTTTTAATATGCTTAATCTGGGGGGATGGTTGATAAAAAAAAAAAAAAAAAAATGTGCCGAAGAATCCAAATGCAAAATGAACTATTCATCTTTGATTACAAGGTAAATCTAATCTCTTTAATGGATAACAACGACTCACAAAGCTAAGCAGACTTGAAACAAACGCAGGTATGTTAATTTCTTGAGGAGAATTGATTATGATCAAACTCAAAACAACAAACAAGAAAAGGGGGGTGAACAACCACTGGGCAGAAAGTTTGTTTCAAAACAGAGCACATGATTAAAAGGGATAGTGTCAAACTATAGAGCTGACAAATAAAAAGGCCTCTGGGGCCCGAAACGTATGTTGAAGTTATCTTGAGCTACATGCAGCGTTTCTAGTGGCAGCAAATCCAGCAGTAGATTACAGGATGTGTGCAGACAGCAATTCACTGAAGAAAGCGTGAGAAGAAATATAAATATAAAACAGGTATTAGTTAAAACAGAACATATTGTTTCTGTCAGGTAAAAGCTTAAAAGCTCATTTTGTGTTCTGAACTCAGCTCAGTGTGCTGGTTGTAAATGATCAGCTGCTGCTTCACAATGAATATTAAATATAAACGCATCCATCAACTTCCTATCCTCCTGATATGGTAGTACAGTTTACATGGTATTTATGTCTCCAGATCTGGGGCTGCCCCCGACTAAGAATTTTTGAGTCGACCAATAGTCGTCATTTATGTAGGGCCATTAGTCGACTAGTCACCTGCATGTTAATTATTAAATGATATATTTTGGGCGGGGCAACACAATGGTTTGAGTTGAAGGTGTGAGAAAGAATAGTATCAGTAACATTGTTAACACTGTGCTACATTACAGCGACATACAAACCGTACAAATGAACCTTCATTAATATAGGCCTATATTTTATCTACAAGTGCACGTCACACACTGAGCGAGCCGCCTGTTAATGACGCTGTCGGCAAAGCAGTAATGATTGTGCTAAGTGGCTAATGGGCATGTAGCTACTTCCATGTTTCAGATGATATGTCATGTGTGTAGTCGACCAATGAAGATGAGTTTACATATCACCTTGGGTTCATCCTTCACCTTCTCAAAATGATCCCACACTTTGGATTTCCTGTCCAACATGTTATCAGCTAGCCTGTGTCGTCGTAATCGCCAACCCTAGAGAATAATGTGACTTCTGTTTGACTGCAGAGCGTGGCAACTTCCTGTGTCTGTCCTTTCAAATTAAATTCCCACACGGTCCAGTCATATAGGTTTTGATTTACCAATGAAAAATCTTGCCGTGTGTTTTGCATACTGCTATTCATTTTTTTGTTGACCGCTCTGTAGATTTTGTATGCAAAGAGAATTATCTTTGGCATCATTTTTTGGAATTTTTAAAAATATTTTATAATTGTTTGCAACCAGTGCTCAGTAACATAATGATAGTTCTCCATGGTTCTCTTCTGCAACTTCATTGAACGCTGTCTGACTGGCTTAAACAAAGAGGATCTGGGGAACTTGTTGGGAATGAATCGCATTCATGTTATTGATTCAGGAAGTCAGGGGAAATTAATTGATTCATGGCACATTTAGTTTTTAATCTTTGCTCTTGGGGGAAGGTATCAAGTATTCTCAAGTCAAAAGGCTCAAGTCCAAGTGAAGTCACAAGTCACGGGTTTTAAGTCTGTTTTGATTTTGGCAAATCTGAAGTCATCAAATTTGTGACTGGAGTCTGACTCCAGTCCAAGTCATGTGACTCGAGTTGACACCTCTGCTAAATTAGATTACAAAATGCCATCATGCTGAACATGGCTCTACAGCCTCATTGTGGGGGTCATGCCACTGAGTTGCAGTTTGTTTATAACGCTTGAAAAATCCTAAAGGTGGTGTTCATACTTGAATATTATCTTGCTGAAAATTCCATTGGCTTTTTGTCAAGGGAACCATTGCAACACTAACTTCCGGGTTTGCCTACAAAAACAAAACATTACCCCCACAGCACTCTTAGTAAATTGAAAGTGGAGGATACATGTGTACTGTGATGTGTTTTTCTTCCTAGTTCTGCCTATTTTGTGGCTCCATAGATGTTGACATGAATATAGTTTGATCTGCGTGAGTGAGAACACACTGCCGACATCTCACACCCGTCATTAAGGAGGTGAGCAGATTGTATCGGACACAGATTGATTGCCCTTGAAATCCAACAAAATTGCTTAGCTTGTAACAAGCTTTATTTACTACATTAAATTATCATTAAAATGCTATTAGTGCAATTAGTTGATTTCCATTTTAAACAACACATCTATGGTGAGAGAGAGAGGGGCGCTGAGGGGAGAGACAGAGAGGAGGAAAAGGCTGTGGAGGACAGCGGAGAAAGGACAGAAGTTAAAGTTACAGGAGGACAGGAGCGAGAAGCAAGAGGAGAGGGGGGAGGAGAAAAGAAGAACAGAGGATGTGTGAGGAGAGGAGAGGTGAGTCAGGAAGGAGAGAGCGGTGGGAGATGAATATTAAGCAGCTGTAGTGATTAGGGTGGTGGTGCAGAGTGGCACTGTGACAGTGACATTGGCTGCCATTGGCAGCCCCTGCCATGGTGATTCACTGGAACCTGCTTCATTTGGGCCATAATTAGCTTAAATGTTCAGAGAATGAAAAATTCATCATCACTTTGAATCTTGTTAATTGGGAGAGCCGTCTGCATTAATAGAGGCCATTTGGAAGCACTGTGCTTATGAATGCATGTGTGCATGTGCATACACAGGTATGTATGTGTGCGTGTGTGTTTGGGGTGAGAGAGCTCAGTTTTGCATCCACTTACCGCAGGGGCTGATGGATTCCAAACTTTACCAGTTTTTATCATTGAACAAGCCAAATAAGCTTCTTATAAATGATAAGGACATCTGAATAACGCCGGCAGCAGGGAGAAATTTAACAGCTACAGTCAAGACTTACCAGCATATCTTATCATTCATACAGTTAACTGACAAAGCAGGGACATGCAGCTGGATGGATAAAAAGTAAGGTATGTAAAGAGCATGGGCAGATGAGCCAGTGCGAGTTTGTCTGGTAGCTCATCCATGCGCATTACTCGCCTTGAAGACCAAAGGCAGAATTAATCAGTATCAACTTATTGTCTGTTAACCCTGCAGTCACTTCTCAGACGCAGCAGAGATGGGAACACAGGCAGAGATAATGTATGTATTCAACATCATTACTGGTAACAGAGATAATGTAATGAAGACTCTTCTTGCATATTTTGCATACAGATGTGAGCTCCGTGCTGTAAATGAATGCCGTGTAGATTATGTGCTTAAAATGGAAAACAAAAAATAAATTGCTGAAAAATTAGACAATAAATTGTTCCACATACGCCAACAGTACAAATGAGATTCAATTAGAACAGTGTGAGCTTGACTGTTTTGTTACTTGATAATTATTTATAGTTATGAGGGAGCTTTCTGTGCCTTTATGGGGGAAATACTGCAGGAAGAGCAAACGTCTGCGTTGTTCATGTCAGTCACTGATGGACAAACTAGACAACAACTCATAGATTGTATTTAATGCACATTGCTAATGTTTTTTTGAAGCCAGAAGAGACCAAATTTGGACAAGAGGGTGGAGCTGTGTAGGGGTGAGGGGTGAGTCTGACTCACAGACTACTGAGGTGCCTCACACAGCCTGTCACTCCAGTGACCCCGCCCTTAAACATGCATAACTTTAAGCCTTAACAAAATGTAAACAGGTGAATTATATAAAAATCCACCCCCCATACAGTTGTCATGAATGTTGAAATCAACTATAGAGACCAAAATTGTTTTAGTACCAGGCTGTAAACATGTTTATTTCTACCGTAAAGTTGGGCATTTTAACACAGAGGTCTATGGGGATTGACACACCTCTGGAACCAGCCTCAAGGAACTGCAGTTTTTGGTAATTCTGCATTGGCTTCATTTTTCAGCCCTGGCAGTTTCTGCTTGCAAAGTATCCCCCAACAACAACCCTGTGAATGTTGTTTAACCCAGTGGTTCCCAACTGGTCCAGCCACGGGCTCAGGATTTATCCTTAGTCATGAATTCAAGGTCCACATAGTGTCATATACTCAGTGTCACACTTGGATTTGAACATTTTGTCATGCTAGTTTGCTGTACCCAACAAGAAGCTGTCTGTTAAGTACTCACTCTACAGCAAGAAACAGCTCTTGAAAATAAAAGCTCTGTGCTGGAAATTCACAGTACTTCAAAATAAAGTGTGTTTTTTATGTATTTGACACGTTGGTGAGTCACTTGTGGTCCATTTAGAAAGGACTCGTGACCCACCAGTTGGGAACCACTGGTTTAACCCTGTCACGCTTTTGCATTTGATGCTAAATATCCTGTGCTCTTGACTGGCACATTTTGTATGTTACGCACCTTAAAACCAAACCCACACGTGTAGTGCGAAACGGTGTGTTTCTTGAGTCTCTCAGGGCAGAAGAGGTTAACAGTTGCTGCTGTAAGCAGTAAGATTAAGACTAAGTAAATTAAGACTAATGTCCGTTTATTTCCCTGCAGTGGGGCCGGAGCCTGATCACCGTGACGACGTGCAGCAGCAACGGAGACTGAAAAGCCTGCAATCAAGAACTGAGTGTTGAGTGTAGACTTTTAGTTGGTGGCCAGTGTGCCGTTTAGTTTAGTTCAGCCTCAGTGGCTGTGTTATATGGAGTGTGTTTCATATTCAGTAATAAAACATGCAACTGTGTCCTTCCTCTAAAACCCATTGTGAGTGTGAGTGTGTGTGTGTTTATATATATATATATATATATATATATATATATATATATTCCTGGAAGCATCAAACCTTGTTACGCTGTGGTAACATATGCACCCGGTGCACCCTCTCTGAACTTCCCCTTCCAGGAGGCAACAAAAGCTGTTATATTTTCACATTCAAAACAGTAACAATGTCATAAAGCAAACACATTACTGCCACCTATTATGCGGCGCTGCTGTGTGCACCGTGTCTGCATGAAAAGCAAAGGTGGACAAGATGAATCAGACAGTCTTTCCGAGAAGCTCAATAAAAGCACTGAAATGACCATATTCATTAGGTTGTGTGTGTGACATAAATACGATATGTCTCCCTCTATACTGCAGTGTGTGAGGAGGACACAGTGTTTATGCGACAGACAACCGAGGCTGCAGAGCTCAGCCCAGTCTGGACCAGCTCAGCCCAGCCCAGCTCGACCCAGCCGGCACTAATCCATCATCACCACCACTGAATCATCGCGCTGCCAATAAAGCCAGGCGGCAATACATTACAGGCATGTGGCAGGCTTTAGCGATAATGACATTGAGAAGTCCCCTTGGGCTGTAGGAAAAGCCTGGGCGCATGACACACTTGCTTACAGAGGCAATAATATATGGAAATGCATCAGTGTGCCAGACAGGGGAGAGGAATGGGGAGATGAGGGAGTGAGTAGAGCTCAGTCTATTCAGGAAAAGAGGGAGGAAATGGCCTTCGCAGTGACCACTTCCTATCAGTTTCCAATGTAGACTCAAGCAAATCCAGCATTCAAGGACAGGGCTCATTTTAGATTCAAGCCTCTCCAAACAAGCCATCTTACAAGCAATCTCATATGTCAACACCCCATTTTCTGTCTTATCTCGCTCTCACGCAGCCGAGTTGATATTGCAATATGGTTTGGACATGGGACATGTGAGATACAGCGCTGCCAATCATCAGCATGCTGTGTGGCACAGAGGCAGGCCGGCAGCATGGGGGACTGAATGAACAAACACAGTACAGCGACCTGTTGGCTGACATTGAGAACAATCTGCCTGTTACTCACTCACCTTCACTGCAGACTCCAAAAACACACTAAACTTAAAACACACATCTATGATGTGCAGGAGACGGGGACTGATCTTTGTGGTGACAGAAGTTAACTACAGAGCAGGATGGAGAGCTGGTGTCAGACGTGCCGTGAAAAGGCACTAAGAGCTTACACAGCTACACTGATCTGTGTACGGAGGAACGAGCTGTCAGAAAAATAACACAGGAGCTCATGTGTCTCAGTCTGTCTGGAAATCTGTGTGTCTTCACGGTGTCAGACTCCGGGGAGAGATGTTTAAAAAAGTAAATTGTTACCATTGTGTTGCAAACTCACACTATAATTTTAATCTTTGCATTTAAATTAAAAGTTTACAGAGTAACTGTGTGGTGAGAAATTTGCATTAGCCTGGGGTTCATTAAGGTTTTCTGAAACCCATTCAGTGCACACAGCCATCAATTTGAAATAAAAACTCTTTTGACATTAGTTAAGTGGTATTCCAGTGTAAAAATAACACTTTGAAGGCGTGAGGTAGGCTCTGCGCTCCAAGCTATTGACCAGATTTAACCCCGATTTGGTGATTTTAGAATACACAGATTGGGGTGAAAACACCATCTGTGGAAATGAAGTTACCATTCACTCAGAGCCCCCCCTGTAACTTCAGGAAATTTGTCTTAACTGCGAACAATAGGGCATGGCCACACTGATTTGTCAACAAAGCGGCAGAAGATTTGATTGACAGCGCCGCTGTCCGCCTCAGTTTGTTCTGAAATTCCTTTGATGCAGGCGGAGCAAAAGCAATAGTTTGACATTTTGGGAAACATCCCTATTTGCTTTCTCACAGAGTTAGATAAAAAGATTGAGACCTCTCTCCAATCTACCTGTTCAACTCGAGAAATTACAGTTTTATATTAGTAGACTGCATTCATAATTACATTGTGGTGACAACGTAATCGCTGCCTGGATTATATTCAGAGATGTTTCTTTGAGTTAATGTAACACTACATTTATGTACTGCGCTGGATTCGCAGGGAGGTGGTCGGGGTGGACGGTGGGCATACAAACTGCAGGAGGTGGTTTGGTTTAGGCAACAAAGCGCTTTGTTAAAGTTAGGGAATTTCAGCTTGATATAAATAAAATATTAATAATAATTCAGTCAGTCCAAGTGGATAGTGTGTATTAAAAGATTACTTATTTCAGTGGAGAACAAATGAAATTGTCAGTTAACATTTTGTTGATTCACTCAGTATCAGCATTTTTGCGACTTGCCAGCTACGTTAATGAGCAAAATTTTCTCATTATATTATTAGAAAATTAAGCTGCTCTGCATTACCTTTCTTTCAAAAATGTATTTCCTGTTTCAAAGCTGTATAGAAACGTAATTTCTAGGAGACACAGGTGGTCTTTTAAATGGTGAGCTACAGTCAGTACAATTATAAAGCAGCAGACAACAATGTAAGAAGACGTAAAACATACTAAATTATAGTGCACAAGTTGAACGAGCTGAAAGAATCACATTTTACTGGACTTATAATTTCATGTGACAGTTAAATGATTGATTGATTGATTGGAATTATTGATTGATGCTCCATATTTACAGTATAGATGAGAAAATGGTCTTGATCATCTCATCTAGCTCCAAGAATGAAAGACAATAAGCACATTTATCAAAATGTCTGACTAGTCCTTTAAAAAGGATGGAATAATTTGTGTGATTCAGATGTTTGTATCCTGTGGGTATACAAATTTCAATTTCTCTAAACTTTTCTGACACACAGGGCAATTATTATATGATGGAGACAAAGATATCATCAGTTCTGATTATATTTATCTCATTGACGAATGATTTAAAATGAAACAGCAAAGTTCAGCGTGGTTTTCACTTAAGCTTTCAGTTTCCGACATAAATCTTATAGTTTGATTCTTTGAGAAAAGAACAGGAGGCAGGAAAGACAAAAAAGACAACAAGAGGTTTGTGCTGATAGAATAAAAGTCTGGATTTATTTCTGTTTATCTATACATTAAACAGGTGTTCCTGAATGCAGCAAGAGAAAACACAGAACAGGATGCTAAGCGTCAAAGAGTTGCTCGCATAGCAGAGGTGTGGCCGGTTTAGCAAAGACATGTACACTCTCTATCGCATATACTTATAACATTTTCTGTAAATGTAGGGTTGCCTCTGGGAGGCTGAAGTAGGGTGAGGGAGTGTTAACTGCAATAGTCTTGAAATTCTTTTCACATTATCATACCAACTCCATACAGTAATAACCCTGTCTTTCCCTAATGATCATTGCAATGCAGTTACAACTACAGACAGGTATATACCCAAGCAGCCCTGTATAGCTCAGTTTAATTCAGTTCCATGAGTATGAAAATGTAGTAATAGTTCAGTACGGATTTGTCATGTCGCCATTGTCCCCTTTGACTCAATCTCAAGGCTGTGCAGACACATTCAAAGGTTTGAACTCTCTCCAGTTATCGCTCTCCCTGGTTGGCCCTCCACCCAACAGTGATGTGGTACCAGGTGATTACAACTCAGCACCTGCATAGGAATTCAATTACACACAAAACTCTCTGGGTCAATTCCCTGGACCAGAGCAAAGCTTAAAATTGAACCATTATGAAACAGTCCAACGAATGGCTTAAGTGCTTCCGTGAAACCGACTGCTGTGCATTTGAACACACATTGCTCACAGTAGAGAAGAGTTCCCCAGCACATTACATGTTCACAGACATGGTCAGAGTAGAAAAACAACAACAAATATTTACATACTGACAGGTAAAGCAAACCACCCTACACACACTTTGGCGCAGAAAAGATTCCATTGGTGTCACGGCGAAAAGGTAAAAGATAATATAAAGCACTTTTTGTATAACGAAGCCAAGTCTAGACTGTGTATGGTGCTGTACATGTGATGATTTAACTCACGGTAAGTCAAATTACTACACTAAATTTCTATTTTTAACACTGAAAATTACATTTGAGCTGTTTAAATATCAGTACGGGACAAAGATACAACTGGAGAAGACTAGAACTCCCCAGAACAGTCTTCATGAATGTACCATAAAGACTCTCCGTGATCTCCAGAATTTTTTAACCTGTTTGTACTCTGCCACAATCACCTCAAATGGATATAATCTTCCACCATAAATACAACCACCAATGGAATCCCGCTTCTGTAACACACATGGACTCAAACAGAACATGGTCTTGCTGAGGACCTCTTCCACTGCGACATACACTGCCCAGTCCAACTGAGATTTCCTTTTATGACAATCTGGCATGCAACCAGTAAACAGTGGTTTCCATTAAATGTTATTGATCATCTGAGTGTGATCTAGTAATCATGTCCTACGTATAGTGAAACCTGATCTAACCAGTAAAAATGCATATTTCTGAAAATACACTGCAACAATGTAATATTGGTAGACAACAGGTGCTAGAAGCAGATGCATCCATTGAAAGTCAGCAAGTTCTGAGGTACTTCTGAAACTCACAGCTGAGGATATAGTCACTATCTACAATATTTGGATGGATAGCATATAGTTGATACAGTGATAGCAGGGTTATCGTTTTCCGCGAAATATTTTGGCTTAGAATTTGATTAGCTGAGGGGATAGTGGCGGTTGACACACCTGAATAAAACATAGCTGTATGAGGTTAAAAACATAGAAAAACAGCACCATTTGAGGTCCGATAGACAGATCAGTTTTTGAACTGTTTGCTGGTAGCACCGTCAACCAGTAAAAATCTCAGAATGCAATACAGAGACAGAACACAACCACTGATCAACTGCACGACATAGCAAAGAGCGAAGATATATATTCAGAGACGACCCCTCACGCAGACACCCCTTTACAGCAGCATCTTTAAGCAGGTAATAAAACTGATTTCTCCTAAGAATGATATTGTGTACTGAGGTGTTTTACAAGTTTTATATGCTGTACATGTTGAGAGTAACCAGGTATACCTTTCCTATAGATTTTTTTTTTTAATATACACACATAGTTTACAGTCACTGACAAACAAACACCAGAGTAACAATGAGGTAGGACGGTGAAGTTAGATGAAGTAGAACCGGTTTGTGGATTGTATACAAAGTTACTGATACCTTAAGAAAAATATAGGCCTAACAATGTGTTCCTCCCATTTTTTTCTCATTTGAAATAAGTTTGACATTGTATCTGAGGCTCAAATGTGTTTTGTGTACACTTATAGTTGTGAAAACTGCTAGATGAAACCATTTATCTCGTTCCACGCACTGAAGTCAGAACTGATCTCTTTTCCCCCAATCAAACTGTCAAAAAGCAACTTAAAGCTCCTCTCACTCCTGAAGCTTTGACAGGTGTTCACAACATAAGCCAAAACACCAAGCGGCGAGGACAGGATTTGCCATTATCTCGATACATGTGCATTTTTAAATCCAGTCCATATAAATGTCAGGAGGGTAAGGAACTAGAGGTGGCACAGGAAGAGGATCACAGAGCCAGCGAGGTTACATTTCCTCCCTATCGCTACTTGAGTGTGACAGTGAGAGTACTGGAAGGTCTGGTATTGAATCGCAAAGTCAAACTAGCCTATGTCATCCATTAATGGCTCTGCCAGGTTATGTACTGGTGTATGTTACTAATACGCTGCTAAAACCCAAACTGCTCCGAACTGCAAGTGACTTGGTACATTTGATAGAGATTGGCCTTGCCATCGCAGATTATGCCAAATCTGGGTTAAAAACATACAGTACTTCCATACAGCTTTCATCCATGAAAGATGGTTTTAGTTAAAGGATTAGGCTTAATCGCGCTCCAGGAAAAACCAGCCTTTTGAAAAGAAGTTAACATTTCAGATGATGTAATAGCTCTAGTAATGCTCCATCTTAAAGCATTATATTAACCACACCCCCTTTTGGCATCAAACAACAAAGAAACAAACACAAACACAACACACAACAATGTGTCAGAATTTCAGCATGGTTGCTTTGCACAGCAGAAATCTTTTTCTTTCTTTTAAAACGCATGTATTTTAAATACATGCAAGCGCACGTAAACCTCACATGTTGCTTTGTACAGGGAAAAAAAAAAACAAAAAAAAAAAACGGTAAAAGGGATATTTTTCAGGAACAAAAAAACTCAATAATATGTCCACCATTTTGGTGTCTTAAGATTCACTAGGCTCTATTACCTTGGCATGGGCCAACTTTTGTGCAAACCCTGCTGATTCCTCAGCACCCCCACCCCCACCCCCCATCTTTAGCTTGATCTCAGCATTCAATACTTTGGCTTACAATTACCACTCATTTGTAAAAAATACAATTATTTCTATACAAGTCATATCTATGCATAACCAGCATCTTCACACATTAAGTTAAAGCACATATTCCAGTCAGCTTGCACATTTCATTTTAGATTGATGAATCATGTTTTTGGGCTTGAAAGCCAAGAGAAGTTTTTGGCTTTTGCCAAGTGAGCCATTTATTGTCCAGGAGGCCCTGATGGAGTTAAACAATCCAGTTTCAACAGTGTGAATTGTGTAAATCTGGTTTTCTAAACACCCCAAATAAATCTTAAAAGAGTTAGATACTTGAAGTTTTCTTCCAAGAAGTAGCTGGAAGTATTAAATCTATCAAGCTTGTTTTGGAGCACTGGCATGTCAGGGGCACATCTGACTGACAAAACAAAAAAAATGTATCCCGTAACTCATTCTTGCCATAAAAAAAACAATAAACCAATATGTTCTAAGGTGCTTCATGATAATACAATGATTGTTAGGCTTTATCTATATAGATATTTTTTTAAAAAAAGGACAAATACCACAAATACATTTCTTTATGATTGAAGAAATTGCCCAGAAGTTTAAAGTGCGTTCAATGTAAATGGTTTTGTGTTGATCTAACTACTGCATCTCAATTGAGCACAATGGTTTAACGATACAGATTCTCATCTTACTGTGGCAGATCATTAGAAGGTAGACTCTACGTGAGGCTTGTTAAATATCGAATGTTCTGAATGTAGCTTAATATATGGGCTCTGTTCAGGGAAGCCTTGTCTCTCTTGTTCCACAGAGATCACTTTGGCCAGGAAAGGGAGATTTTTTTTCTCATTTGTAGATTCTAACAATCTACATTTGGATACAACATCAAGCTTAAAGCCAACAATTCATATGAAAAAAAAAAAAAACAACAAGTGTAAAAAGAAACACAAGAAATTGTCAGGTAATGTGGAATTACAACATCAATTAGATAAACCAGAACCTTTAAAACTGTAACATGACTACAAACTGAAATATCCATTTTGGTGGAAAAAATAAAAAGATATGTTTTATGTACACTAAAATTTCTCCAAAGGTAGCTTAACAAAAGGCTGATCTGAACTTTTGAAATAACAAAAAAAAAACAAAAACAAAAAAAAAACCCAAAACAAGACAGACAAAATGATAGACGGAAATAAACCAACCGACAAACAAGAATCTAGAGTATGAAGAGGAGAGAGGCTTGATGGGCAGCTCTGCAGCAGATTCACAGTTAGCCACAGCTAGGTCACAGTTGAGATTTCAATCTGCAGCGTTTAGTTCCAGCCTGCAGACAGCCACACAAACCATTTTGGATCAAAACAATAAAACAACTGGAGAGAAGAAAAAAAAAAAAAGCTCGTGTAAAAAGGAGCTTGAGGTGTAAGCAAGCTTTCCCAGGCTAAGGAGACAAAAGAATGCGCTTATCATATCTGTCAAAATATACAAATATACACGATAAGAAGTGTTTTCAAGGGGCAAAAGCAAAAACAATGCCTAATAGAGTAACAATTAGAGTTACAGAACATCATTACGTCGTCACGTTATGTTAAGCATGTAACCTTCGTTAGGTATGTAACCTGAAGACGCCCAACCGTGTTTCTTTTTCTTAAACCTAACTTGCTTAACTGTGATGATTGTTTTTACTAAACTTAACCTAACTGGTAGGGGTGCTAATTTGTGACATATAATACGAACTGCTGTATGAGAATATGTTTTTGGTTGTTCTTCTTTAATAACTACATTTTTGACATTTTTTTTTTAACTAAAAATAAATCCAAAATGTTGAGTCAAGTTATTGTCTTACAGAATAATGTTTTATCCCCACCCCTACCTTGATCAAAAAGCTTTGTTGAAGTCAAAAGAAACTTAAAAAATCCATCCATCCCGTCTGCTTTTCAGTTCAATATCTACTGATACAGATAAGAAATGGCAGAATTTCCATGGTTCTGAAAATGGATCACAAGACTACTTTCGAGGGGCTTTATTTCTTATTTATCTGTTTCATTTATTCCCAGCTCCATCTGGTGCACTGGAACACCAAATACCCAAGTTTTGGTGACGCTGCTAGCAAGCCTGATGGGCTCGCTGTTGTTGGAGTATTCCTGAAGGTCAGTAGTTAAAGCATGTTGTTTAGTATTACTGTAACCAGCACAACACACTGCACACCTTTAAAGCAATGGGTACTGCTGTTTGCTGATGATCATATAATTAATCCCTTTAACACTGTATTATTATTTTTCAGATTGGTGCTGCAAATGCAAGTCTGCAGAAGATTCTTGACGCCTTTGATTCCATCAAGACCAAGGTATGTTTCCATAAAAACTGTATTCTCATTCATTTGATGATTTTTGATGAGGTGTTTCACCAACCTGTTCTTCATTTTCTTTACTGTGTTCAGGGCAAGCAGACTTCTTTCTGTGGCTTTGACCCCTCTACCTTGCTCCCTGGTAGCCTAGACTACTGGACATATGATGGCTCCCTGACCACACCTCCTCTGCTGGAGAGCGTCACCTGGATTGTCTGCAAAGAGCCAATCACTGTCAGCTGTGAGCAGGTATGGCGTGCTCACAGATCCCATTCAGTGGGTAGTAGAAGCATTGGCTGTGTGCCCGTGGTCTAGAATAGCCCTGTCTGCAAATCCTCTCTTACTCTACGATCTAAATCAAGGGCTTAATTGTTCAGATAAGCTGAGAGGAGAAGAAGAAACCTCTGTAATGGGAGGAGAGGCAATACAGCAGCCTGTTTCACTTTCACAAGAAAAAAGAAAATACCAAGAGAACGGAGACAAATGAGAGTTCACACATGCTATTGCATTACCACAGAATTTCTGTTTCAGTGTGTGGAGAGTCAACAGGAAATGTCCACCACACATGCATCACATACTGTTGATGAAGAAACTTAGTTTGAGTCTGTGGGTGGTTTCAACCATAACTGAATAAACACTGTCGACATCATACCTGCATTTGCTAAGTATTTAGCCTACTCCTAAAATTACCCTAACCCTAAACTGCTGAAGTGGATATTTGACTTCTAACCACCCAGTAATCTAAACTAACAGCCTCCTGAGGCAGATTTGTCCTTGTGGTTGGAGTCTTTATAGGCCATTTGAAATGAACACTGCCAGCTCAAATGTTTATTTCATGGCGGCAAGTAGGTGTCTCAAGGGTAAACATGTGAGACGTGTTGACACAACCTTTAGACTTGGTGCCATATGAGGCCGGTCAAGCAGATAAATGACGAGGAAGTCATTCATATGAAGTCATACATGTCTTAAGTTAATGGTTTCTAATCAGGTAATACACAATTAACTGAATCATTTTGTCCCAGTAGTGCATTCTTACCCAGTGTGAACATGATACTCAAGCGGCTGCAGCAGTGACATTACCGTGGACTAATTCATTAGCCTGAGTTAATGATAAATCCTTTAAATAGGCCACCTGACACCATGCTGTAGCAGCTGACTTGCTTTTCTTGCCCTGCTAGATTTTGGGAAACTTTTTTGACAAGTGTTAGTCAAGAAGATTGATACCACTCTTGTGTTTGTGTCTATTTGGAAGCTAACACCAGCAGCAGTTAGCTTAAAATAAAGATTAGGCAATGCATTTCTTTTGCTAAAAATACAATTTTGTACAAAACACGTTCAGCTTATAAAATGTGATGCATCATAGATTCAGTAACATTTTGAATGCACGACTTTTACATGTTTGTAACATTAGTGAAATTGAGAGACTTAGCTGGCTAAGCTGTGTGTGCTAATGCTAAATGTGATTAAAGTGAGCCATTACATAAATTTACACTGGACAGTTATGGGGCAACGTTAGCCAGCTAAACATGTCTGCAACCAGTTTTACTCACTTATACTGACTGCCAGTATAAATAAAGACATCTAAAATTTTCACTTTAAAAAAAAAAAACGATAACTTTATGTCAGTTAATTATGGTTCATATGTTAGCTGACAATACTTACCGTGTACCGCAAAAGCCTTCGTCTGATCCCAGTTTCCAGTTCTTCCTTTTCACAGCCATTAGCCACCTTTATTTTCTTTCATGGTGATGTTGAGAAGGAAACAGGAGGCCCCTATATTTAACTACCCATCTCCCAGATCTATTTGTGCACCGTATTACCACAGTATGCCTGTGTTTTGCTCACCAACAGCTACATTTTGCAACTCTGTAACATTAGCTTGGTATCTCCTTCATGACGCTACAGGAGCAGGCGGCAAGCTTAATCTTAGCATAAAGACTATAAGTGGTAAATAACCTCAATTTGTAGTTTTACACTTAAGTTTTTGTACACATCAAAGTAATGAGATACAACATTTTAATTGGTGATCTTTACATGTGCTGGTAGGAGGATTTTGCTACCTGTGGACAGAGTTACGCTAGCTGTTTCTTCCACTAACTAACCAGCTACTAACTGTAGCTTTATCGTTAGCATACAGACAATGCAGTCTTTATGCTAAGCAAACCGGGCTGCTAGCTTTAGCTTTGCATTCGGCATACATACATGAGTGGATCAGCCCCATTCATTCTTATTAAAGTTGCTCAGTGAAGAAAAATTGCTCAGTTTCGCAGTGTGGAAATTGCCATATCTTCGCATCATGGGGCCCTTGGAGCAAATGCACGACTTACTGCTGAGGCTAACTTCCAGTTTAGTGCTCTGCTAACTTGAATGGAGATAAAATAATTTAATCATGTGACTATTCTAGATTTAGAAGTTATCAGACAGAATGAATCTAATTCTGATGGTGAAACAACTCATTTCATCTGGGTTGTGATGCTCAAAAAAATTTCTCCACTTATTTACAGATATTTCTTTCACAATGTAAGTCTATGTGAAAAGTCTTCGGACGGAAGCTGCAATTCCATGTTTGATCATTATGTAAAATTGGCTTCAAAGCCTGGCACTGTTTTCAGGGGCTTGCTTGAAAGTGGTATCGAACTTGTCATCATGGCGACTGAATAAATCTATTTCCCAAAATGTCAAACTATTCCTTTAAGTATCAACGATACAATTGTTAAGATGAAATCCACAGCACAAGGCTCTGAATTGAAGTCAGTGACTCAGCTATGACACAAGTGATGTGTTTGCTGAGTGACAGTTACAGGAGGTCAGCAGGAATGGCTAACATGACAGTCTTCTCCCTTTTCACAGATGGCCAAATTCCGCAGCCTGCTCTTCTCCGCTGAGGGTGAGCCCGAGTGCTGCATGGTGGACAACTACCGCCCTCCCCAGCCTCTCAAGGGTCGCTCTGTCCGTGCTTCCTTCCAGTGATGCCCCCTCCCCCTCTTTTATGCCCTTTCTGCCCTGTTGCCCTCTCCCTTCCCCCTCCCTTTAGTCAGTTACCTCTCTTGCAGTGAGCCACAATGCAAACATATCGCTCTCCGTCCAGTTTTTAAAAGAAATGAAATTCCTGTGGCGCATTGTTTTTAAATGCTGGGCAGTCTGTCATAATTTATTCTTTAAGACACCTCACAATGGCTGCGACACGTTTACTGGGACTTAGCATTCAGTGCCAATGTTTTTAGAGACATTACACCGGTGTGCGGAGGTCTTCTTTGTGTCAACAAACACAACAATAATGAAAACTGAAGATGAGTTATGGAGCTCTTGAGTCGGCAGAAAGCACAAGCTTGTCGCAGTAGGTGGAGAGGGGGGGGGGGGGGGTGTCGGTGGGGGGGGTCGGTGGGGTGGGGGGGGGTGAAACTAGGCCTACATCACCATCTGTGAGGAGGGTAAGGTGCAGATAAAAAGAGGCGCACACAAACACACAGGGCCGCTGCCAGTCTGCCTGTAATCTCTGACTGACTGCCAGCCTCTGCATCACAGCAGCTTAATGAAACGCTGCAGCCGCCTCCATCACAAACGATTGACTCAGAAAATCCCCCTCTGGCGCGCACACACACAACATGGCACGCACAGTCTCATGCAGACGTGATGCCTATAGGCGCTGACCTGCTTATTGATTTGAATTACAGCAACAGAGGACATGAGGACAGGCTGCTGCTAATGCTGGATTCTCAACACCACGACAATGGCTTGTTTCTCTTATTTTACAACCTAATCTTCCAATCTTTCATGTGTTTGTCATCCTGTGTTGTGTTTTTATTAGTATTTTGGATTATGTCTGTTTTTAGCCTGACAGCTTATGCAAAATAAGTCTTAAGTGATTCCTAAATTATGTTTTGTAACCAAAAACTCATCTGCATTTTTGATGCCCTGATGATAACATAGCAATGGAGAGGACTGATCCTCCTTCTCAGAATACCTTCATGTGTTGTTTTGAACTCCAGTGTATCGAGTGCTAAAGCTTAAAACGCACAGTCGCCGTTTTGGCGAAGCCATAGCGGCTAATGCACAAAGCCAAGGAATAAATTACCCTGCCAAGGAAGCCAAGGAAGAATCGAACCTGCCAACAGATCAGATTATAGTGTCAGCCTGGTGTCAGGCCCTGAATAGGGGCAGCATTAACAAAAGGCCATGAGAGGTCCTGAGCACCTCCGCAGTTAACCCTGTATGCAGTAGTGAAACATTACCAGAAAGATTGTAATTACCATGAAAAAAAAAGCCTTATGCCAATCATTGTTAGGGCCGTCCTATACGTATGTGCTGTTGTCATTCTATTTTGGAAGTGGATGTTTTACTAGTTAAATAAATATATTTTATGACTATCAAGTGTCAAGTGTTTTGCTTCTTTCTATGCAATTCAGCAAATCCTCCATATCAGCTACTGTTTAATGTTTTATTGTCTATTGTTAATCACCTCTGTGAGTTCTATATGTTATGTAAGTCCATCAGGCTTTAAGTCTTCTTTGGCATGCAAGCCCTAGAGACTCTATTTTCAGCAGTCAACACGACACCCAACAGAATGACACAATCTCAGATGACAGGCTGGTCAAAAACTAATGTTCAGAGTTCAAAGTAATTTATTGTCACATGTGCAACAATGATAAGAGCAGTTGTTGCTACAGACTTCCTCCTACAATGGAATTTAAATACTGTATGTATGTAAAATAATAAAATAATAATAAAATCACACAAGTAGAAACAAAAGAGAATCTAAGATACAATGATAGAAATTAGTGCAAGTTAGAATAAGGGATAAAATTAATATAAATAGGAAAAGGTGATATAAATCAGTAGTTGCACTGAAAGACAGAATGTAAACAGGAATTTAGTAAAATGTATATGCAAAAAAATAGCAAGTACATGTGTAAATATAAAGGTGCAGATAGATTAGTTTATGTGTAACATGACTGCTTTATGTATCATATCTAAATATTGTCACTTTATTTGCACCAGTTTTCAGCTAAACATTTTTTAAAGTAAGGAAAATATCGGGACACCCCTAAATTGAATCCCAGCACCCCTAATATTTGAGAGATTTTTATTTATTTATTTATTTTACTGTATGTCCTTTTTTAACAAGCCAGAAAAGTGTCAAAACCATGCAGTACTTGGTTGAAACGTAATATTTTAACAACAAAAATACAGCATCCCCCCTTGCCTCAAAAATGGTTTGATCCACCCCATCCCTCCCACCTTTCCCCGACCAGGGGCCTGTATCACGAAGCGAGATCAACCTTTCCTGGGTTACCCAGACCTATCCTGGGTTGACTAACCCTAACAATGGCAATCAGGATAATCGGTATCACGACGCTGGATATCAACTCGGTAACTCAACCCAGGATTGCTTTATCAAGAGCCGTGAACGCGCACGCAGCGGACCAATCACAATCATGAGAGAAGCGCAGCGTCACTGAGCGTCACTGAGTGTCCTCACAGAGCGCCGTATGTGAGGGGAAAAAAGTATTTCTCGTGAGGATCAGAGATTAATTCTACTAAAATATGAGGAGGAGAAAAGCAACTTTACAGAAAAGGCCAACACCGTGGCAGCTGCAGGAGGAGGAAACATGCGTGGCAATGGGATGAATAATATTTGGCTTTAGTTTAGATTAGTTTATTTTTACATAATGTTAAAAACAGACAGTATAAAATTTACAAGATTAAAAAAAGAAAAGTGCTGGAGAGGTTAGAAGCCACTAAAAGCTTATCAAAGAAATTCCCCTGTCAAAACATCAATGAAATCACATGATAGACAAGAAAAAAAAACGGGTGAGGAAAGAAGAAATAGAGGAGGAGAGAGGGAAAAATCAAGACAAAACAAGGTAGCAAATAAAATGATGTGTAGGTTAAATGACTCATCACTGGTTCAAGTAGCTGCAGTACCTGTACCTGTACATCTGACACTGATCACACCCTTGAATCCCATGAAATCAATGCTGCACAGATGAATTGCGTGTATTATCGTCTAACATCATTGCGTCTGATAAATTGGTCTTCTTTGTCATAACGTTATATATGCTACAATAAAGCTTAAAGCTGACGCCACAATTAAATCATATCAACACCAAATTGATAGTCTGAATAAAATCATCCTGATATTGAGCTGTGTTAGAAATTAACAGCTGTGCAAAAATATAGGCTACCTAGTCTCCCTCTTTAAAAAACAAAAAGGAAAATCCCTCAAACACCATGAAGTGTAGACATGATAGGCTACTTTCCACATTTCCAGCAGCAAAGCTGTCAATTAGGCCCATTATCTTTAACAGGGATCATTTCCTCCAACAAAACAAAATGTTGGCACTAATTAATGGTGCTATTAAGTGTCCGCAAAATATCAGTTTCTTTCTTATGAAATTTCGACTTCTTTCCACTCCTTTTTGAACAATCTTTTCATTGTCTGTTGTTGTTGCTTTCTTTTCTTTTTTAATGTTCAAAATAAACTTTCAAATCAAAATCAATCAAATGAATTAAACTTCCCGTCATGACTGGGCTGCATTTCTGTCATTTTTTTCCGAACAGCTGATTGGCCAGTGGGTGGTGCGTTTTATAGGATCAGATTCAACCCTGAACTTACCCTGCTCCGGAGCAGGATAGCCGTTCAGAGTAGGTTACCATGGTGATCTACCCCGATAAGAACTGAACCGGCTTCGTGAGACCGAAAACCCAGGGTTAACCCTGAAGTTACCTCGCTAAGACATTAACCCTGCTTCTGCTATCTGCACTGCACAGAGCAAAGCGCTGCCTTCTAGAGTGGGGGATATGCAGTACCTGGCTGAAACCAGGATATGTGGCACATTTCTTAACTTCTACCACTCAATACAACACGTTATTATCATTACCAGGCCTCTTTTTGTTGCATTTAATCGTAGGTCACTGTTTATGTTGTTAGGTAGGAGTTAGCTGACGTTTTTTCTAGCTAGGAAACGTTACAGGTAGTCAGCGCTGCGGGGCGTCAACCAGGTTTCTGTTGCACACTCCAGCCCGCTAGGCTGGGAAGTAACCGGCGGCGTACGACGCGCGTCAAAACAGCCACCCCCATTATTTTCTATTTACAAACCCACACCGGCGCCGCGGCACTTTACACTATTGTCCTATTTTCCCAGCGTCGCTGCCGAAAAAGCGCTATTTTGTACTTCCCAGCTCCCGTGCAAGAGAAATCCGGTTGACGCCCTGCAGCGCGACGCTTTTTGTGTGTCTCATCAGTGTTCTTGACTCGCGTCAGTGACGCCGCCGTCATATGACGCCGCCGGTGTGTTTTGGCCTTGGGCTCAGGTGTGCATGTGTTAATATTAAAGCCAAGGTGCTACTGACTAGCTAACTGACTGGATGCCCATTAACATTATAACTCCTATTGTGTGTGTGTGTGTGTGTGTGGGATAAAAGATTGTTTTTTAAAAAAAAAAAAAAAAAAAGAGCCAGGTTCAGATAAGAGTGTGTGGTCTGTCTATCTAGAATGATGTTGTAAGTTGGATCAATGTATCAGTTTATATCTCTTATTAGATATAAAACGCATTGTTTGGTTATTTGCCTTTTGGTTGACAGTACAAAGAGAGAGAGAGGAGCAGAGAGAGGACTTTATTTATTAATATTCTTATTAGTATTTTTGGCACTCACTAGGTTTACTCCAGAAACATACATACTGTTTATGTGTATGTTGAGGAGCTGCTGTATCAAAATGAGTTGTCTTCCCCCAGAAATTAGGAATACGATGTGTTTCTTTTATGATTACAATCCATTCCTCTTTTGCTGTGACTCAGCATTTAAATAACCTTTATCAGATTTGATGGTTTAGTCACAGACTTTCCCAAAAAGTGTTGTGCTTTTCTTTCACAAATGCGGGAATGAAATTGCGTTAAAATGTACAAAACAGTGAAATTTATTTTGCCTGGCCGGGCAGCTCTCTGGGTGCTCAGCACCCCTAAACCACTGATCCTAGAATTGCCCCTGCGGGCATGGCATTGGACATGGACATTATCTTATCTCTAAGGTAGAGAAATGCACCATTGAACGTCTCCAAAGATAGACACAAGGTCAAACTTCCTGGATGGGCATGTTGTGATGATGATCATGCAAAGTCACTCAAGTCATTTCTGAAAAGGAAATTAGATTTTTAACCAAACTTCCTGTGCACCTTTGCAAACAGCCACAGCAACAAGTGTGGCTGAGTGTGCAAAAAACGGTAGTGAAAGAAGCGCAGATCCTTTCTTCAAGGAAGTGTTTGACGTTGTGGAAAAATGTTTTTTCGCTTTCTTGTGGAGAATAAGATCTGAATGTCAACACCATTGTCATGTCTGTTATTTAAACATGAAGCTATAGCTAGGAGAAAGTTAGCTTAGCTTAGCTTAAAAACTGAAATGAGGGGGAAACAGCTCTGTGAAAAAAGGCAACACAGTCCATACCAGCACATCTCAAACTCACTGATACATGTAATATCTTGAAGTAGGAAAAAGTGAAGTCAGGTACAATGGAATAAATAAGGTTTTGCCTCTTCAATTCTTTATTAGCAGTCAATCACCAAACATGTCACCACAGTGTTACCATTGTTACCACAAATGTGCTTTACAATTTTGATTAATCTGAGATAATTGGGACAGGCAGAGCAAAGTGTCAAAAAATCACTGGTCCCTGAGGAAAACCATGTGGCATGTTTATTTCCTCTTTTTGGTAATAAGAACACTACAGCTAAAACATAAAGGTAGGCTATAACAACAAAAATGGTTGTAGGATGTTGCATTTTATCAACCATTTAACTTATCTCTCTTAGCTAAAATGGGACATTTTTCTGAAGTGAAACCATTAAGTTTTTGGGCTACCAGGTGCCATAAAATCATGACTTATGCTATTGTGTGTCATCCTGTCATATTACATACAGCTTGGGCTACATTGCTATATTACATAGAGCCTGGGCTGCCTACAAAGACCAGACTTTTTCACAACATATTCAGAAGACATGTAGCTAGCGGATTGTGAGGAGATGTTTGCTGTATGTGACAAAAACTTTTCAAGCTTAGGAAGACTTAGAGAGCCTTTAAATATGATTCAGTGAGACCATGTCTTCCACAATAGTCCAGAATAAAACATTGTTGCTACATGAACACACACATGTCCATTGCCAGGGGTGCAGTAGTCGGGTGAAAAGCAGGACTGATTACCAAGGGCTTGAGTGGGAGATGGTTCCTTGCAAAGCCTGGAATGAAAAGTTTGTTTGCACTTTTTAAAAGGAAAGGAAAGGAAAGGAAAGTGACCGGAAAAAATAATCAAAAAGTGCATGGGAGGAAGACCTGGATCAAGAGAGGATGGGTGGAGTGCCCACAGAGGTGCTTCTGCACAGGGCCCAGAATTTGGTGCTACACCGTGTCCGTTGCAGACAATGTGGCACCAAGGAAACAGGCAGCAGAAGAACAGAAAAGGCATGGAAGAAAAGCTGGATGATCGTTTTTAATAATAGTTAAGTTATTTAATGTCTGAACTGATAAATTAATTCTATCATTCACAGAAAAATAAACATTACTGTCGCATTTTTTTTTTAGCAAAGAAGCATAACATGTTCTAAAAGTAACACTTAGGCTTGCCTTCACAATTATAGGGGTTTTCTTGGCTACCAAAAAGTGTCCCACGTCATCCAACACGTCATCTAATATGAAGTAATAGATGGAAAAGTACCTCAAAATTCTACGGCACTTTAGTGACTGTACTTCTTACTTTCCACCACTGGCATTATGTGTAACTATTTCAGTACAGCAGCTCCAGCTGTTGGAGTTTGAAAGTACTTGTGAAAATATTTGCCAAGAATAAATCTGTCTGTGGTCCAAAGTGCTGCACCCTCAGCACTGGGCAAGGTGTATTTTTCTACATTGGAGCGGAGTTACTTCCTAATCCTAAAGCTAAGTGTAATTATTTTAGCTAATGAATAATCTTTTAAGTGCAGACTGAGACAGGGTTGAATGTTAACTCCAGCAGTGTAAGTGAACAGCAATCAGATGTGTGGGCCTGTCATCATGAGTGGGACAGAAAACACAGCGAGCTGCTAATACCTCAGTGTACTCGAGTTTTTAATCAGCTGAAGCATTTCACCCTTTGTGCAGTGTGAGCAACACTTGACTTCTCACCTCTCTTATGAACTTTCCACAGGAAGATGAGACCGATTGTAATCAAGAGAGCTCCTCTGCTTGAGGGTTGGTGTTACCTTGTGTTGTCAGCTGGTCTTGAGGCTCTGTGGAAGAATGTGTGTCCCTTATGTACAGTGAAATTTGGCTCGACCACACAGAGCTCAAAATAGAGCTGGGTTTGTTCCCAGTACATCCTCAGTCCCCTGTGTGCCCTTAGTTATCCCAATGTAGAATGTGCCCTTAAAATATCAATAAAAATAAGAGCTATTGACTGCTCAACCGTCTGTCTGACTGCCCCAGTCACAATCAATAACAAATTGTGTAATATTAAAAAAAACCCTCTTTGGTACTAGGAAAAGTTTTATAACCAGTGGACCAAATAGGTCAGCTGTGTTGGTGGGGACAGGACACAACAGGAGACGACACCATCAATGTCTGGATGCCCTCTGTGCTCAAACCAGTTACAAACCCCATAAACAGTGAGAATTAGTCCGTTTTGTTATGCCAGGCTTGTGAAGTATGAGGAACTGCTGCCTATCAGATGAACCATGAGTCACCTTTCAAGAAAACCTTGTGAAATTGGAGTTGTTTCCTGTAATCGAAAGTTTGCTAAACTCTGTTTTCTATATGCTCCGCAGCTCAATATCCTCTTCATGTGACACATTAAGAAGATATTCCAAAGGGTTTTATGTAGGGGTGGATGATACCACAAAATCTGGTTTGATCCAATACCAAGTAAAACAGGGCCCGGATTGCTGATATTGACACAGATACCAATACTTGTTATTATTAAAAGTGGCTTATGTACTTTCACGTATAGGTGAGAACAGCGTGTCATGATTTATGAGGACGTGGACGATAAACAAGGTGCAGACTTCCATCTGTGTCACTGGTATTGAGGAAATACACTGAGTGCTGGACGGAGCAGTGAGTGGCAACAACCCTGCCCACATGAAAGAGTACTGTTTGCGGTGGAAATCCTAGGGTCTAGTCTGTCTGAAGGGTTGCATTTGGTTCCAAAAGTGTTTGATGGAAACGGGGCTTATTATGACAGCAGTGGAGAAGACCACATGCACTAGCGGAGTTCACAACAATGGAACAGTTTTACTCTTGAATACAGATGGGTACGACATAGTAGATTGATCCTATTGACACTAGAATCGATCTTCAAATTGAAAATGTAGTAGCTGTAGTATTGATATTTTGGTATTGATCCATCCACCCCTTTATGCTCTTAGCAATGTTTTTGCCCTATAGGTCAGATGTTGTTTGTTTGTTTCCTGGCTCAGTATGTTGAAATCACCAACCTACAGTTTGTAGCCTAGTGATGTTGGACTCTTCAAAACCTACACCCTTGTATTTGTGGGCAAGACAGTTTTCTTGACTTTAGACATTAATATGTCCATATTATCAAACTGCAACTGCAAAAATAATCCTTATTAATCTTGTACAATATTGTTTTATACCAACAGACAAATGCACAAAACTCAACATGAGGCTAAACTAGGACCCTTAGAACATATGAGTGACCCCCTTATTCGTACTGCACATGGAGGGTACATCACTCTATGTGGGACAGGGGCCCCATTTTGTGAGGTACTTCCTCTGTTATCTCTGTTATCAAAGTGTATGCATGCAGTCCGAAAATGAGATAGTTTACAGTGTCCGGGTATGTGAGTGAAGGTAGTGCATTAAGGGCAGGAATTCAGCCTTGACCTGTCAAGTCACATGAATTTATGTTGTTTATCATGGTTGGTTTGTCCAAATACCATTGCTTGACCACTTGACCACGCTACATCCTCACCCCTCCTCTTTTGGTGCCACTGCTCCGCTGCCTCCCGCTCTCAGACAGCTACATGATCGCTGAAGGCTGAGCTATGACCTTTCTGGTGTTCTCTCGGGCTGAGGGGTTCCTGCCTTCCCCAGCTGTGTCTCCATCAACTGTGAGGAAAGAAAGAAGCACCCTCCTAACCTGCTTAGGGTTTCTTGTTGACCAGCAGGCACAGCTTGTAACACAGCGCAATCCTTGCAACATGGCGCCCCCTGTACTTTAACACAGCTTGACATGAACTTTTCATTTTCTATAACAGTGACAGATTTAACACTGAAAATTCATAGTAATTTTTAAACAATTGGACTTTGAGTTCGTAGAGACGTTGACAAAAGCAGCTTCTTATTCCTAGCTGGCCAACGTTGTTTTTTACAGCTGGAAATGACAACTGTCGCTAGCTGATTTTGTCAGCAGTAGCTAGCAAGCTAATTAAGCTAACATTAGCTCCACGATCCCTTCATCTATTCTTATCCGGGGCTGGGTCGCAGGGACAGCAGGCTGGGCAAGTTATTCAAGATGATACGCAGAACATTAGCATGTCATAACTTGGGCTTTTTAAAAATGTAACCTGAAACTCCCCAAATTGCTGATTAGCTCAAGTAATAATTGGTTACCACTGTAGTAAGCTATTAGCCAGTTATGCTAATGACTTTACTTCAAACAGATAACTGTGGTTAAATCCATTCCTATCATTTTTACTGATGTGTTTTTGGAAAGATAGAGAGAAAACTCCACCTTCTTGACCGGCTTGACAAGCCTTGTTTTGATGTCCAGCATATACTTTTGGACCTCAATTTTCTCACTCAATTTGAATTTTTTTTTTTTTTTTTTTTTTTTGGAAATAGCTTTCAATAAAAAATTTTAAATTAGTGCAAAACATTAATTTAAAAGTTTTGAGTACACCAGTCACAAAACTAATGTTTCCCATGACCCTTAATTGTCTGACAGGAATTTTATGTCAGTTTAACCTGACTGTTTTTTTGTTTGAGCATTTAATTCTATGTGAACAGAGTACACATTTTACATAATTTCTTTTAATTTCATTGAGCTGTGAATTTATATCGTGGCATGTAGGTTTCTTAGTTTGCTAGAATAAGGCAAATAGATGAACTCGGAACCACAAAGTGTTATATATATATATATATATATATATATATATATATATATATATATGTGTGTATGTATCTTCTTCTTTTATTCTTTTTATCTTAAGTCTTCTTGGGGAGCTTGGAAACCTGCACAGGAAACACTGCTGCTCTGGGAATACTGACATAGTGTATGTAAAACTGAGCTATACAATATAAACTTGACATAATTTAAAGGCTAATTGATATGCATTAGCAAACCTGATCTACTTTACACTGCTACAGGGGAGAAATTTCTCTATATGTATCTTTAAAAATTGCAATGTCTGATAGTATTTTTAAAATCAAGAAATACCTACACGTTATTAAGCTTGACTAAACCTACAACCCTCTTTGGTTTTAGGATGGTCACTCTCACCATTAGTCCACCATTAGCTGAAGAAGTAAGCCAAACTAAAGCACCCTAACTTGAGGTTCTTGTTCTTAACTTTATCTGTGTATCTTACTTTCAGTAGAAAGACCCTTTTTAACCGCAGCCCAAAGTATTCATGTGAATCTAGACTGAAAAGACAAGGTCTAAATAGTGCCAAAGACCCATTCAAGGGCCTTTAGCTGCATCTTACTATGTACTGAACAGTTACGTTTGTCATTTGTCACCTAGATGTTCATAAAAAAGGCAGGTCAGAGAGGTACAATCAGTGCACTGTGTAGACATACAGTAAACTCTAAGGTTAGAATATGTCTACACACACATGCCTCCCTCTCCTCCTGACACTGAAAATGGAATATTCTGGCTGTCTATGACTGATTTTCTAAAAATAAAAAGCTTTGAATTGGCGTCTTACAACTATGTAGGTCTTCACTCTCAATATCAATTTGACTTAAGTAGAAGTTTTCTTTAAATGACTGAAGGCTAATAAACTCTGTGGCATACACAGCAGTGGTTTGTGTGTTGGTGTGCATGCTCCTCCTGGTGTCTCACCGCTGCCTAGTCTCATGAGAAGTACGTCTTGCAGCCTCCTGTTGAAGTCCCTCAGTTCTTTGACTTCTGTCAGCAAGCTGCCATATTCCTTCAGCTTCTTGGCCTGCTGCACCAGCTGCCTGCGGGTTCTCTCCAGCTCCTGCTGCAGCCTCCTCATCTCCTCCTCCTGTTGCCTGTAGCTGTGAACCAGCTCCTCGTACAGGACCCTAGGAACCACCGCCGCAGCTATCCCAGACACACAATCCGTGTCTACCTCCAAATGCTGTTGTTGCTGCTGGTGATGATGTTGCTGATGCTCCGCTTCCATATCTTCGTCTTCGTCGTCCGCATCCTCTCCCTCCTCGGCCAGCCGGTCCTCGTCCAGGTCCTCCTCGCCCTCCATACAGGAGCTGGCTGCATTTCTCTCCAGGCGAGCCACTACTGCTGCCAGACTCTTGGAGGAGTTGGAAAGGGGGCGTCCATGGTCCTGAGACAGGGCCTGAAGAAAATAACAACTGTCAATTTAGGGAACAAATAGGCCAATTTGATTAAACTTGAATTTGAGTATATAAACAGGATAAAAATAAAACAGGTGTTTGAAGAATATTTTACAGAATATTTTTGCTGCACCAGTGACAATGTGCTCTTGATATGTGACAAGCTTAGAAATTAAATAAGATAGAAAAATCAATCAGAAACTAACATGACAGACTGCAAACAGTTTGTTTTGACTGTGTGGATCTCAACAGGAACTGGGAGAAGAGGAGTCACTGAGTTCTTTGATGAGCCGCTCAGAGGATTTGTCTGTGAAAGGGCAGCTGTCCAGAGTGCTGAATTTGTGTTAATCCAGCATATGGTAAAAATAGCGTGGGGGATTTTGGGTGTCAGCCAAGTTTATGGAAATGTGACATTGTATTATCAATAGATATATTTAAATACAGGACTACTGCTGCGTGTGCATCGGCATGACACATACAATCACACTGCGCCCACGTACACACTGTTGACATAAGTTTTCTCAGTGTGCAAAAATATTTAGGGTGCTCAGACACAAGATTGTTTATGTGAGTAATTTCAGTGGGATACTATTTAAGTATATCAAAATTTCATTTCACCCCCGCTGTCAAAAATAATCATCATTTCAGCATTATCAAGGGGCAGTGTGATTGTATGTTACAAGCACACTTCTGTGAGGATGAGTCCATTATCCAGTGCTGCCCATTTAAATGAAAATACTTCCAAAATAACACAAGGACTGTCTACTCTAGGTGAGCCTACCTTTTTATGTCTGAGAGGCATCCTCTCCTCTCCAAAATTGTTCTCAATAGAGTTTCCTGAATTCTTGATGGACATCTTGGGAATTTTCATCTTCTTTTGCATTATACTGTCTTCAAATTCCTCTACTGTATCTGTGAAGTGCAGAAATACAAGCAGGGAGAACCTCATAAAGTTTCCAAAAAGTTAGATGGATTGTCATAAAACGTGAAAAGTACCTGCAGAATTATTTCATCCATTTGTCCAACTGGAGCAGAGGGCGTTTTGTCTTTCCATTCTGCTAGATCAAACTAGTTTTTAGCACTCTTAGCCCAGAATTAAAAGCTTCACAGAGGGCTGCGACACAAATCGTCCTGTCTATACGGCGCTTTAACATACCAGGCGCTGTGAAGGTGTTAGAGGGATCGGACCGGTCTCGCAGCCCAGACAGTTCAGATTCGGGGATTAGTGATGTAGCTAGTTAAAGCTCGAGCGTAGAAAATGACCGCGAGCAAACATCATTGTGACAGGAGCTAACGTTAAGCAAATTATTTCACTTGCACACTTCAGCACACTGACATGATGCGCTGTCATGAGAAAGCCATGACGCTGACATGTTACTGACAGACTGACTGTTATACGTTGTCTCCACAATATCCGAGACACGGCGATGACTGCAGCACCGCATCCCCTCTGTGGCACAAACCGACAGATAAGCAGCTAACAAGCTAACCGCAACCCACCAAAGCTCTCGGGCTGTCGTCTCGACAACATCTGCAAACATCTATAAAACTGACAACAGTTCAACCACGAGCTGTCACATGTGTTTATCATGTAGTGACAGCTCTGCGTCTGCACGCAGCTAACTAGCGCATCAGCGCTAACATGCTAACGCGGAACGAATACACATCAAGCTAGCAAGCGTTAGCTCCATGTTGTAAACAACCGTTGTGACTGGCTAACGTTGCATGCCACGTATTTAGCGAAACAAGCAGCACTACTCCGTCGAAACAAGAGAGCTAACTCTTGGAAAACGACACACAGAGTGTAAAAATCTATAAAGCACTGACGACAAGGTATGACTACCCACCAAACTTATCTTAGCATATCTAACTAGCTTATCTAGCTAGCCACAGCCGAGGACGTTGTTGTGGCTATCAGTGTCAGATTCCAGCTGATCACGTCCTGACACATCGGACAAAAGGACTTGCTTTGACACCTTGACACGTATCGCGCACATCAACGTTACTTGGTCAGACAGAGAAAAACAGCATCAAAAAGAGAAAAGCTGATGTGTTAAGAGGGCAACTTACCTGCAAGGGCAAGGATCTGTGCTTCGCACGGCTGGCCTGCGCTGCCATTCTCTTCAGTTCTGTGAACCAGATACACCTTCTGATTATCAAAATCTGTTTTGTGCAGAGGTCTGAAATCTTCGACATTTGAAACGGGTAACGCGTAGCACATATCGTCTTCAAAGAATCTAACAAAAGCATACATTATTTACTTCTCTTTGGTCCTGCACTTTGGATATGGTTGACAGTTTTTCCTCACAAAGTATTAAAAAAAATATACACATAGGGGGGGCTGGGGATGGTGTCTGCGCTCGGCTACTCTTGCCTGGTCCACATCACCAGGGTAGATCATCAAGGCATAAGTAATAGACATGACATTAACTTTGCTGTTAGGAGATGTTCAGGTAGTTAAGTGTTTAAAAACAATTTTGATTTATTTGTATCATAAAAATTTTAAACACAATTCTCCCTCGCACCTGTAGTGCCATTATAATATTAAAAAGCGTTTTAATTTCTCTTTAATTTTAAAAAATCTTCAAAGAACAAGACTTCCAAAAATACCACTATCCATTTTTTTTTTAATATTCTAAGCATTGTTTTAAGTGATTAAGGAAGACATTTCACACATCTTGGGTCATTACTCATGAATTTAGACACCCATTACTTCTCACTTTGTTTTCTAAGGGAATTGTTTCAGGGAGCTGCTGTAAGAAAAGCCACCAAGATGATTACCTGCCTGGTCAGATCTCATTGGTGTCAGTGTGCTTTCATGTGTTTCCTGGTGCAGCTCCACCTCTCATCTCCTCCTTGTATCACAACAGAGAGACTTAAGGCCAGCTGACAGAAATGAACTCTTTGTTATTGTAAGACAGCTAGGTGGTTATAAACACAGGATGGATTTCTCTCAGTTGTTACTCTAATGGAGAGCACCACAGTCGATAAATGACACTAACAATTTCGTTCTGCTTCAGCTGCTGTAATTGAAAAGTAACTGATGCAGAACTATATGGAGGCTTTTTTTCTTCTCTGATATTTCGTTTCATAGTTTCAGGCATTTAGTTAGTTATGATTAGGCCTGATTCAAATGCCACCTCTCCCATGATGTTTGTTCACTGTGCTGTATGACCGGTTTCAGAGTCTGTTAGATGTATACAAGAGAATTTAAAAACAAACAAACAAAGCGATCACAATAACGCTCAGAACAAAATGCCAGTCATTTTATGTCAGCTATTGGAGCAGGATTTTAGGCTGTTTTTAATACAAGTGAGTGGTTACATCTGAGACTAGCTGCATAACTTTTCAGTGAAGAAGTACTAAGTTGTCAGAAGAAGTTAACTTTGCAGCATTTTTTAATGAAAAGTTTGATTATTTCATATACATCTATGCACTGATACTTTGGCAGAGGCCCCAAAAACTATAACAGGAACGAGAGTGATGGATAAGAGATTTGAGCAGCTTCTCAACAAGTCGAACAGAGGATTACTGCTAATCTAAGCTTCTGTTCAATGGCTCCCCTGTCCTCAAGGCTGGGCTTGTCAACATAAGGCTGCTCAGTTTCTGCAGTGTTCTGTCTTTGAAGTGGCCAGTGATTAAAGGGGAACTCCACTCCATGTAAAAGTCTTGCATGATGTTGAAGTTTAATCTAAATTTAAACAACTTTCTCCAAAAGAGTTTAAGTGGGTGCTCAAAAGATGGGAATTTTATTTTTTGAACAGACAGTTCTAAATGTGATTGTGTAATTTCAAAGAAAATCCCTCTAAACACACACATTTTCCTGCTTTTTTCAGAACAACTCCTAATAAAGTGATACATTTCTTGTAAACTCATCACAGTCTGCTATTTCCATTTAATCAACCCCTATTGTCATCATGTAATTCCTAAACATATTTTATTAGCATTTTAGGAGCAGTCACAAAACTATTCAGTGACACGAGCTTTTCCAAGAATGAATCCGCACCCACTCCCTCCCTCCCTCCCTCCCTCCCTCATATGAGGTTGAGAAATAGCAATAAGAACAGCAGCACATCAGTTAATAATAAGAATAATGACTGAGGTAAATTAATGTAAAGCAAAGTGGAGGAAAAAGAGTGACAAATACACTTATATCTGAACTAGTCTTTATAAGGTACCGTACGTCACGTCAGCCTCTGTGAGAACTATTTTCATGCACCAAAAGTCTCACAACTTAACCCATGTACTCCCTTTCCCTCTCTGTAATTATTTCATGCAACATTGCTTCACTGCACTCCTGAGCTCTCTTGTTCAGCTCAACCAGGTCACAGTGCTGGAATGAACTTACTGTTTTGTGTAATATATAGAAAGTGTACACTTTTATATATGAACTGCAAGGCTGATTGGTCACTGCTGCATCTTTGCCACTTGTTATATAATATTTTCTTGATTATCTCACAAGTGATAAATGGTGTACTGTTTATCTATATATCTAAAGATATTTACATGCCCATGGTCCATACAGATACATACATTAGTCAAGAATTCATCATGTACTGTACAGCATTCATCAGATAAATAACCTCCTGAGACCCTGCGTCCTCATGAGGACATCACATTTTGGGTTTACTGGACTGTCTACTTCACTCTGCTTAACTTAAACCTGTTGTCCTCATTTGTGGACACTTCTTTGTGCCATCTAGTGGTAGTAAGACCACAATACACTAATTCATGTAAAAACAAGATGGCAGCCATCTCTGCCAAGTCTGTCTGCAGCCGATCCCGACACAAAAGTGGACAAGGTCCAAAACCTGATCATATTTTATGGTTGAAACTTGTTTATTTATCATTGATAAAGCTTGTAATTTGATATGACAACAAATAGCAACAATAACAAGCTAAGACCCTGTCACTTAGGAAGTACTCATCTGAGGACATTTTTGAAGACATCGGGAATATTCAACTTGTTAAAGGACTTTGGAACTTTATTATCGCCTAGTTTGAGGGCATTGGGACTTTATTTTCATTGACAATGTTTAGTTTTTTATACTTATCAGGCTCTACTGATCCCAAATAGCTAGGAGGAATTAAAAATGCATAGCAAACACAAGTTCAGGTCTCAGGAGGATAAACAAAAATATATAAACACTAGCAACAACAGCAGCATCAAAAACATCAACAACGCACCTCGACGTTATCATAGGCCTGTCCGCCACATATCATTGAAGCACTCTACATATCTTAAGGTGCTGCATACACACACAGAGGTTCCGTTTTTTCGTTCACAGTTTGTTAAACAGTGCAACAGTGGTAGGCACAAATGATCTGTGAGCCTGGTTGGTTCGGAGGGATGGCACCTGATACCATCTGCCTGATAGTAATAGCTCGAATGTACTAAATAGGGGATGTAAAGCTCCCTATTAATCACCTGCCCTTTTTTCACCACTCAGTAGTTTTGCAGTTTGCTGCTGTCCAGTAATCTCACTGGACGTATTGACTATTTTATGCAGGTTGTTTTTGTAATTCACCATCAATGTAATATACCAGGAAGTAGGACAGAAAGTTAAAATCCTGTCTGTGCTTGATTGACATCCCTCTGACCCAAACATTACAGTGGGTCCTAAGGCTATAAAATGAAAGCTGGGACATGCTGTCTCACCCCATGGGAGGAGCTATGGGGTGTGACACATGTAACTGGAGCTGCGATGTCGTAGGGTTACAGCAGACACTGTTAGAAATAAAGGGATGGTGACCACTCAGGTGCTCTGTGGGTGTGTCATTTGTAGCCTCCATGGGTTCACTTGGCCTGAGAGAACTTTTTGGGTACACTTGAATGGATGATAGCTGTAGATGCTACAGTGAAACAAATGAGTCCTCTCCATGTTCTATTATAGTGCAGACCAGATTTTACCGCCCATGTATTGTACCCAAAGATATGACGCCATGACTTCTCATTTTAATCTCCTTGGTGGGTCTCAGGCCTTGTTCACAGACAACATTTACCATGTAACAGCAGGAATGCTCTCGCTGTCTAACAAACAAACACACACACACACACACACACACACACACACACCCTTATATCAGACTATATACAGTACATGTAATTAGAGAGGGGCTGCTGCACTTTCAGTCACGTATAAAATGACCTTTCCATGTCCGAAGCGGTAATAAATATCACTTTTAAATATCAGTGCTGTGTGCCCACTGTTGTGTGTTGACTTCACACCATCATGAGAATTAAAAGCAGAGCTGATATTTATTTAATAAATCCAGTCAGCTCTTTTTTTAAATAGTTACTCAAGCATACAAAATCCACCCTGAGTCGTTGCAAACTATCGGCACGCTAATGAGCAGAAGATACAGCGATTGATTCAAGTTTAAGGAATAACTCTGCATCATATTTTAGCTATGCTTTATCTATGAGGGCAGTTGATCGGGTAAAGACTAGAGTCAGGACAGAAGCCAGACATCATGTCCTGCCTATTAGCTCCACACTGCCAGGCTCATCTATCTTTATTGGTCATCCATTAGCCTGTATTAAAGGGAGACACGGCATAATAGCAGTAATGATGCTGATGATGGAATTAGACTGCGGGTACACACGTCATCATTGCAGTGTTGCGCCTGGAATCATAAAGAGTTCCCACTGACAAACGGACAGATGGATGGACAGATAAAGTAAACGACCCCTTTGGGCTTCTGATCAGTGTGTGTGTGTGTGTGTGTGTGTGTGTGTGTGTGTGTGTGTGTGTGTGTGTGTGTGTGTAAATATGTGTGACAGACAAATATAGTGAGAGAAGCAGAACAAGATGAGGTCTTGCAATTTAGGTGAAAAATGTCTGCGGCGCTTGGAGGTGTGCATTAACTTAACGGCACGTAGACAGTCGATCTAAAGGCAGCACCTGTGCCAATCTGCAGGATGGACAGATGCTGGTACAGGTGTGTGTGTGATGATGGTTGGCAGGGGCGAGCGCCAGCCTGAGCAGCGGCATACAGACAACAGACCCAGCAAAATGACGATGCCAGGCATCAGACAGCCGGGACGGAGGGATCATTTAGGCAACTTTCTGGAAAGATGCTCTAAGATCAGGAAAGCACCGAGCAAAATGAAGATATGGGTGTCTGGTTCCAAGATGACGGATTCAGAGGAGCGTAAACGTCTTTTATGGGCGACGCGCCACCGCGATCAATCACGACTGTTTACAGTCCGGGGTAAAAGCGTTTTCCTATTTTGGTTGGAGGCACGTCACCAGTCTTTCTCTTATTATGCCTCTTAATTAGCTCCGCATGAATTACTAATCAACCATGAAGAAGGCATTCACCAATTTAAAAAGTGATAGCCCATGAAATGAACAGCACAGTCTCATAAAAGCACATCAGTTACTAATGCTGCGGGGCCTGAAAACAGACCTTTGACTGAAAGAGAGACGCAAGAAATGAAGAAAGACGGACATGAAGCACACACACACACAAACACACACACACACACACACACACACACACACACACAGGCAAACTGGCTTATTGTGAATAAATCCTTCATTAAGTATTTAGAGTGGTATCAGAGCTGGCCCTGCCATCATGCTGGGTATACTCAGTGATCCACCCAGGAGACATTGATCTTCTTCATAAGGAACATAATGACCACCAGAGAAATACTGATCATATTTCAGCACCAGTCAATTCAGTTCATTAGGGCCGCTCTACCTCCAACTGCGGCCCTGTATTGATCTTACCACTGTCACTAGCCCGTTATTCTCTGCTAACTAGATAGGGAACTCACAAAACTGTAATTTATACAGTGGCAACAGCAAGGTGAACAACAACAGACGACAGGGAACAAACAAGCAGAAACATATATAAAAGAACGAATATTGCCCCATTTGTGTAAGAGCAGCGTGGACTGTCTGCCTCTGTGCCCTTTCTGCGTTGGCATCAAATGTCACACACGACACAAGAAATCCTAAAAGTATCAAGGCTGTCCCCGGGTTTCAGAGAGAATTTTTTTTTTTATGCCTCTAATACCTTTTCCACCGTCTCCTCTCCTCTAATCTCCACTTATCTGGCAGCCAGGTGAGCTGCCGCACATGGCTGGTGGGCAGGCTTTGGTCTGTGGGAATACAGCTCATCTTAATGGTATTTCTCCCCCCTTTTTCCTTCTCCTCCCTTTGCTTCTCTCACTCTTTCCTCCAGGGTGGCTGTCAGACAGAGACAGAGGCAGCCATAGAACTTCTCATTGCTGCTGTAGCTGACAGCAGGGAGCCACTGGGATTGGACGAGCGACCGCAGCCGCCTGTCATGCAGAGGGGCAGCCAGGCTCACAGGTACACAGCATCTGACAGATAATAGCAGATAAAACCAAGGCCAACCAGCAGCTCGCTCCTCGCTAGGGGATGGGGGAACCCGTGGTGGTGGAGGGGTGAGGGGGGAGGTGGGTCAGATTAGGGGGGCATGTTGAGGGGCAAAGTGCTTTGACAACTAGCAGCCTTTACTTAAACACCAGCCAGCCAGACGCAGACCCCCACCCACGCAAACACACACACACACACACCAGTCAAGGACAAGCAAGGTCACAGATCTCAAAACCCTCCACAGAATCGTTCCTGCAGCTTACTGTACACTTGGAGGAGGTTAAGATTGATTCAGAGCTTAATACAAAGTGTTGGTGCAGCTGCTGCATCTAAAAAAGCACATCAAAACCCAGCAGTCGTCTTGTTCGTTTATTTTTCCTTTTGCCATTACGTGCTGCTCTTTTATTACTCTTGTTTTAATTTCTGTTGAAAGAGCTGCAAGTCTCCAAAGTACAATAAAATCTGTTTATGCCACGGCGCTTTTTTTCCCCTCGCACCCTCAATTCTATTTCATGTTTTTATTCATGTCTAAATCTGCTTTTCATCTTAGCGAGCAAAAACTCCAAGTGAACAAAATGCAAACACATTTTCATCTGTTTAAGCTAAAATAACGCTGACCCGAACCTATTTAAATCTGTGGTAAATCTGTGGCATCTCCTCTGCCATCCACATGCAGGATGGCAGCCGATGTGACAACGGGGGGAGACACACTCTGTCTCTCTGTCACTGCTGAGACACGTTTAGTTGTGAGGAGGAGAAAACAGTCAAGACAAATCTGGCAATCAGGTGCTGCACTGCCTGAGACACACAGCCTGACAACAGTCCACATTTCACTGAGATGCCTCCACTTAGAGACAGGTACACAGGGGTTTCAGGTGCAATTCTAAATGTGCCATAAATTAAGTGTCTGCAGAGGTATGACGATATTGTTGGTCAATACCTGTGAATCGATATTTATCCTCCTGAGCTGAGGACCATACTCTGTTTTGCACAAATATTTCTCAGTCAAAAAAATACTGCATAGTGTCACTTTTAAAATGTGCACTGCTGGATACATGAGCACTTCCAGACTTCAACTGGTGCGTTGACTGTGATTGGGCTGTGAAAATCTGTATTATTACTTGGTCTCCAATAGAGGTCAGTGCAAAGTCACACACACACACACACACACACACACACACACACACACACACACAGGACAGTAGGGTGGCTTAATGAGTAGGAGATTTTCCTGAATTTTAAGGACTTGGGTTCAAGCGGCTGCTGCGTTCAAGTTTCCTGGAGAAAAACTCAGGCTGATCTCCCAGTGAAAGCAGGGCAATTAAAAGTAGAATTTCCCTACGGAAATCAATAATGTATAACATTTTTATTTATACATACAGCCCTCTGCATACACACTCATTGGCTATACATCCTCCACATGTAGATCTGACAGGAAGACTGAAGCACATTGAGAAAAGGCCGATAATGACCTTGACCATGGCAGCGAGTACCTCCCGGCAAACGTGCGCATACCTGCACAGAATATCTTCACATGAACAATTTAGCAGAGTGACAGGCTACCATATTAACAATTCACATTAGCGGTAAAGCCTCACTATTGGTTACAGGTATCCGTATTGTTAGCAGATCGCCCAAATGCTCCCATATTTAGCATTCTATAGGCTCTGAAGCAAAGAGGATGCAATAAGTTGTGAGTAACAGTGATATAGTGGTTGTTTAAAGAAACTATGTCCTGGCTCTACACACACACACACACACACACACACACACACACACACACACACACACACACAGAGTCCAAAAACCCAATCCACCAGCCATAACACAGAGACAGAGTGGCATCAACCTCTATTATCTAGTCCCTATGCTGCTAACACAAAAGGCTCCCTGGAACAAAAATCCAATCAGTCCTCTCTAGGAGGATTTGCTCCACAGCAGTGCTCAGCAACACTGGTGGCTCTGCTGGTGACAAAGAAATAATCTCAGAGCCCACAGCCTGTTCACAGCCTGTTTACTGCCTTCGTCACATTGCCCTTTTAGAAAGAGGACAGACAGAGTCTACGCTTCTCTGTTGTCATTTACTGTCCTCTGAGTTTAGCACTCGCTCACTCTCCCTCCTTTTCTGCATGCAAAAACATGAAACACATGGTTGACTGTGTGTACAGTGCGTGAAATTACCATATTTGCGACACAGGGAGTATTTACTCTAAGCATTAGTAATGTAGGCTTGACAAAAAGAACCTTCAGGCATATAGGCTGGAGAGAGGTTTTAAATAATTGTTTAATGACACATAATTTGCAAAAATATTTTCAACACTGTGCTTCCCCTTCCTTTTGGTTCGTATCTCTCACAGTCTCCCATTCTTTGTCTGGTAAATTATCACACTCGTTCTCCATTCATTAGCATGCTGCTGCTTATTTAGCTACGCTGCTGAGAAGCCTTCAAGAAAATCAACTGGAAAATACTCAATATGAAGCGGCCAGCGCTCCCCTTTCCCTCCCTCCTTCTTTGCCTCCCTCCCTCCCTTTCCTTCCCATCCTTCATCTCCTTCTTTGTTTGTTTTTTTTAACCACATCAAAATGGAAGCATAGTCCCCCATAATGAAGAGGAGGGAGATAAAATATGCAAATTCCCAGAGAAAGGATATAATTAGGGCAATAATAGGAAGTGTTGTTTTCACAGCTGCTCATTTACACAAAAGCCTGATAGTATTTTTTTTATTTTTTTCTATAAATAATGTTCGTCTCTGTTTTTTTCTCCGTCTTCTTCCCTCCCCTCCCCTTCCTCAAGGTGCGATGTCTTATGCTCCACTAAAAACAAATCTCTGCAGCTCTTCAGCCCAAAAGCCAGTCAACCACACAGCGATCGAGCCACCCAGAGATTTCTATCAGCTCAGGTATGTAGCACAGGCCTGGGAAACAAGCACGAGTCTGCATACAGGTTGTTTCAGACGTTTCCACCAGCTCCGGCTGGATGGGAACGCTGTCTCAAAAACCATTAGGTGTTCAGGTAGGAAGACTTTGACAACAATTGCTCACACTAAAGAAACTACAAGGAACTTTCATTTTGTGTTGATTTTAGTGGCCCCTGTGGATAAAGGTAGTAGTGTTTCCCAGAGTGAGGACTGCTTTTTCCATGAGCACCACCACCTCATGTCATGAAGATCTTGATCTGGCTAGTGCAGAGTGAAAGAAAGATGCTACTTATTCTGAATGCTATGTTTTTCCTTATTTTATTTTATTTTATTTTATTTTTTTTTTGGTGCAGCTAACATTAGCTACATTCAACTGATGTTAGTCAAAGCATTAGCTCGCTTTGTTTTTGCCACCAACATAAATTCATATATTGATGTAAAAACACAGCTGGCAATGTATTTCTTAAATAAACTACACATCTTACATACCTGTCTCAGAGAAAGAGGACCAGTTCAGGATTGGTTTTGAAAGCTCATCTGTTGAAAGATTGACTAAGGTTGACTTGTGTTTGGTCCATGATCTATCAGGGTACGATCTCACATGAGTGAAATTAACATTAGCAAATGTTCGCCTCCTGTTGACTTCCATTCAGTGCAAGTGAAGGACTGAATAAAACATTTGCTTGGAGTTCAAATTAACTTTGACCAGCAAACTTGCAGCCTAAACAATAGCAAAGACATGAGTAAAGTAGACACTGATTGTTGCCGTGTTTAACAAGCTGATATTCTATGATATAGGAGATGAAAAATACAAACTCCCCCACAGGAGAGCTTCTTCCTGGCCTGCAGTGAGTCAGGAGACAGGCATAGAACATGAGAAAATGGAAAATGAACCAACAACATCATATTTGGCTGCATTTATAACCAAGCTAGCTAGCATTGTTTAGCAAGCTAGCTTTTCATGTTGGTCACATCAGGCGCTGCCCACATTCAATATTGCTTGAGCAATGTTCAATCACCTGCATTCACTCATGTAAATGGTAAATGGACCTACGCTTGTATGGCTTTCTATTCATCTGACCACTCAGTGCGCTTTTTACACTAGGAGTCACATTCACCCATTCACACACACAGTCACGCACTGGTGGCCGAGGCAACCACACAAGGTGCCACCTGCTACTCAGTTTTGTGTTTTTTTTGTTTTTAAAAGATATTTTTTGGGCATTTTGCCTTTAATTGGCAGGACAGGTAAGTGTGAAGGGGGAGAGAGAGAAGGGGGGATGACATGCAGCAAAGGGCCACAGGCTGGATTCGAACCCGCTGCCGCTGCGGCAACAGCCTTGTACATGGGGCGCCTGCTCTACCACTAATCCACCGACGCCCCGCTACTCAGTTTTTAACACACTCACACACCAATGGAACAGCCATCAGCAGCAATTTGGGATTCAGTATCTTGCTCAAGGATACTTTAACGTGCAGACTGGAGGAGCCAGGGATGGAAGCGCCGATCCACGATTAGTGGACCACCCACTCTACCTCTGAGCCTGTCCCTTTTAGATTTTTGTTGTTCAGCAATAACCACAAAATAGGCTATAACATCAAAAATACAAAAAGAAAAATCTTCTCCTGCTTCCTTTTAATATGCTAACGTACTACTTGCTGCAAAAGCTTTACCAGGGAGAATGTAAACATAGGCTCTTCCAGTCTGCATGCCGTATAGCGTTTGGACTGATTTTGTGGAAAATCGGATCTGGGGACGAGCATCAAGAATAACTATAAAGAAATGACCAGTCTACTCAATGATGGTCTCATGTGCTTACGCAAGTCATATAGAAGCATCAGTATTAAACTGAGTGGTTTCACAGTGAGTTAAAAACTCCTTGTAGCTGCTTTAAAGTATTAACGACAGCAGCAGAGCTCCAGTTTCTGTTTGTTGTACATAGACCTACTGCTGCCACTGGCTTTTTCATTTTCAACAATTAAAAGAGGCCTGGTGCAGTGTTACCAATTGGAGAAGAAAATGGAGTTTAAACACTTTTCTCTATTTCAAAAGGAGTCACACAGGTCACAATTAGCATTTCAGAGAAATACAGTGAGCGTGGCTAACAATGCTAAAGCTTGGTGCACACAGAACTGCAGCCTCTCTGCCGAATAGATCTTTGTTGCTCACCTCTAAGATATGTAGTTATAGAAAGATGGAAGTAAATGGTGATGAAATGAGAGCTTAATGAATGAGTGTAGGTTTCAGCGTAACTCAAAGGGGGATTGGTCCAGTAGATAAAGATCGGCTGATGAAAGTCTGTACAGTTGAACAGAAAAAGAAACCGGTATGCACGAGGGGTTAACTTTCATTTATCTGCAGGAATAAAAAAAGATTAATGTTCTGACACAAAGCTGTCTTCTTCAAAGTCAAACAGTAAAGGTACCACCACAAAGACTTTAAATATTCTCCCTGTGTTTCATGCAGCAAGCATTTTATAGGAGTTAGAGGCGGCAGGGAAACTCTTACTACACCAATATGACAGAGCTCCATGAATGCAATTTGCAAGAGGACCAAGAAAAATACATCATATTCAAAACAACAGCAGCACCACCACCACAACAAAGACATAAATACATGATATATCACTATATTGTTTGGATGGCAGCCCGGAGACTTTCATCTGAAGAAATGGAAGCTATTAAATGGCTGAGAGAAGGCCAGACTGGTGCATTGTGTAAATTAGAGAAAACTCTGTTAACCCCACGTTCACACTGCAGACAATTTTCTTCCAAGTAATCCCAGTATTCTGACACGTGTTATGCAAATAGAGAGCCACTGTTAATGCTGGTGCTTCCTCAGAGAGAAAGAAAGGCTCATGGGAGTCTCCCTGCGCATAATGAAAAGTAAGAATTAAAAAGATTATTTCCTTTAAGTTTTACAAACAATTTTCTCTTATTTTTTTCATTTTATGAGGTTAGTGCTTGTCGTGTTTTAGCTGACCATAATGAGTTTGGTAGACAAATAACTTGTTGCTGATGGCTGAGCTTTCTGTAATAATTGGCTATCAACAGCTAAAACCAATTTCCATGTTTTTTTCCTAATGGCGTGTTTGTTTTATTAACTGTTGCCCCTCCTGGCAATTTGAGTAACTGTAATTGCCATCCTGGTAAGAAACCTCATTTTCATGTGTACTGTATTGGTGGAAGAGTGAAATGGACGATACATTTCTCTCACTTGTTAATTCGTCAGTTGTAGTACAAGTTAAAGATTAAGAAGACAAAGTAATGACTTAACCTCCAAATCACGGCTGTTTATCTAGATTTGTAGGTCATATTGTAGCTGATAACACATTTGCTGCACAGCGAGGGATTTCTCCAGCACACTGCAGATTCCTTCAAATTTATCATATGTATGTAATCACTGACTACTAGATCTGGGTATCAGCTATGGTGGTGCGTTCAAGGATTAATAGATGGGCCTATTGGGCACAGGCCCGGGGCCCACAGTGTCAGGGGCCCACCTGGCCTTCACCTGCAAAATCTTACTCAAATTAACATGCGGAGCAGAAAGAGACTCAAAATGACCACAGAGACACATTAAACAGCTACATGTAGACACAACTTGTCAACAAAAAAATTATAAAGACATGCAAAACAGCTGTAAAGAGACACAGAGAGACACATAATGACCACAGAGAAACACAACATGACTACAAAGAGACTCAAAATGAACACAAGAAGATGCAAAGCAACTACAAAGAGACTCAAAGGACCACAAAGGAATGAGAAACAAATACAAACATGCAAAACAAACACAAAAAGAGGCTAAATAACTGTGACATTCTGGGTCAATACCAATGTTCAAAATAATTATTTGGCCAATAGCCGATACTTACATAGATGTTTTTACATTGTTGTTTATCTTATTATTGTTGTTATTTATTCCTTCTTTTGGGCCAGCGACACAAAGAAGTCTACACTATAAAAAATAACTGAGCAGTTTTAAAGTTATTTAGCACATCATTACATTACCTTTGAATGAGTACAAATTCAATCAAACAAATTTATGAACCAACCTTTAAATTTTTCACACGGAAAAATTATATTGTTATTATATTTAATATGTCACGATTTCCTCTTTAAAATCTATTTCATAATGCTAGGGAAACATCAACAAATTTCTCCTTCAAACAACTATATTTATTCACATTTCTCACAAACACTGAATTTTACAGGATTACATTTGAACACATCTTGACAACTTTATAACTGACCTTTGCCTACTACTAATTTTTGCTGAATAGAGCTTGAACGCCTCATAATGTAACTTCATGTAACCTCTGTCAGCATTGGCTGCTAATGGCTAACGGCTAACGTTAGCTCTCCTGTTGCCAATGTCAACACATGCTGTTCACAATGTAGCATTAGCAAGGAAACAGTGGGGTGCATCCCCTGACACGTTGATAGTGAGTTTACTGGGTCTTTTGTCCCAAAGGCGTCCCGAGGAAGATCTGTTTGTCCTAAACATGTTTTCTTATGTCCCTGGGACAACGGACTCTATTAATCTCGAGTCCTGACGATAGGCTTATGGTAGATGGCAGTGGATATCGGCCAATACAGATGTGTGGCCAATAAGTAGGTGCAATCTGAGTCTGTCTTGCACCTCTGTAGGAGAGGTTTTGGGGCCCTCTGCATAGCTGTGCCCAGGGGCCCATTGTCTCATAATCTACCCATGCTGTGGTGTGTAAAATAAATGCACTTGTGACAGTGAATAATCTTACTGTAACAACTACCACCAAAAATTTGCTTGCATATTCAAACACTTGTAAGAATGGTGATTTTGGTAAGCTATTTAAGCCTGTAAAATTTTAGCTATGTTTGATTTGTGCACTCAGTGTATCCTCTGAATACTCCTCTATATGATCAAAAACATCCAGCCATTTTTTCAAACGATGCATCAAAACTTAAATTTAGCAACATGAGCTGCTGTTTTTCCTGCTTTGATGTCTGATTTTATTTAACATATGCCCTGACCAGGTTGTTTCCATGGCAACGATAAGGCTGAAATAATTACAGTTGTGACCATCGGCTCCATACTTAATAATCTTGTACGTATACTCCCGCAACTCACATGCTGGATTTACATACTTCAATTTCCAGACCAGACCTGTGTGGAATGAAAAGATTCAGACTCAGCATTTGAATGCGAGCAGCTGGCCGTGCAAAACGTGACCTCTGACCTCACAGATATGTACAGTGGTTTTGTCTGGAGAGAGCAAAGCAGGAAACACAAAGACTATCTGTAGAGAGAGGGGCGCTAATAAAGAGCATTTCTATTCTGTTCTGACAGAAACAGCAGGGAAATGGAGATACAAAGAGAAGTGATGGAGTGAAAAAGAAGAAAGTGAGAGGAGAGATCTGAGAACTGCCTATTATCTCCACGCTACTTCATTGCTTTAGACGCACACACACACAGGCGCACACACGAGCTGCATGCATCTGTGCACAAACCTAAAAGTGTGTGCACAAGTACACAAACACACACTCACTCACTCACACACAACCATCCTCTCAAATCTGCCCAGATCTCATGAATATGATTGACCTTTTTTCCACTGTAATGCTGAGAGCGCATAAAGGGGAAAGCAGAAACTAAACAGAGGCAAGCAGAGTTAATTTAGAACAACACATTATTGGTTGCTGACTGCAGATATGGAAAAGGACAATCTAATCGATAAACCAAAAGAATGACAATGGCCTCTCGAATCAATGTCTGCACCCCATTTTCTCACTGTGAAAAGACAAAGCCTTCCATGCAGGTGTTTTTGTTGTTTTGTTTTGTGCTGCCTGCACCTGTGTGTGTGGTATGTGTACCTGCTCGTATGCATGAGTGTGTGTGTGTGTCTACCTGGCTGCTGCTGTGGTGGAACAGTTGCCAGGACTAATCATTATTTAGTTGTGGCGGGGCTGGAAAGGTCAGCAGTCTGAAATGTCAGGCTGTGTTCAACAGGAGCCAGATGCAGCCGTGCGCTGCTCAAGTGTCCAATTAAAGAGGGCCGAGTGAGGTTTGAGTGGGTCTGTGTGTGGGAGTGAGTGAGCATGTGTGTGTGAGATGAGGAAGACAGAGTAAAGAGACACCGTGTGTGTGTTTTGTTCTTCACTGTGTGCATATATATCAGAGCCATATGTAGAGTATATATGCACTCAATTACATGTGCGGGAACACATGTGTAAGTGTGAGCAGCTAATGAACGCCACTAGAGACAGAGGCCAACAGAGCAGCGGGGGCAGAATCCTCATCAAACCTCTTTCTCTCTCTCGCACACACAGCACGTTATGAAGCCACTTGAGCCCATTAGTTTGTTCACACCCTGTGATTCCTCCTGCTGTCCATGCTATGGAGACGAGATGACGAGAGGTGAAAGGATAAAGAAAGGAGGGAATACACAAACACAGAGAGGGCACAAACAAAGGGGACGCGATAATGTAAGATCACTAATAAATAACAGGAGATAACGAGAGACGCTAAGTCAAACGAGCAGAGGCAGAAGTGCCAACAGCAGCGAGAAAGAGAGGCGCGCAAGAGGGTGACAAGGAGAAAGGGAGCGAAGGAGCGGAAACTCCTTTAATCTGCGGGGAGAAGGAGAGGGTGTCCTGCCTGTGTTTCCCTATCAGAGTCATTCATCTGAAAGCCTCACCTGCTCTTCATACAGCCATCATAATAACCTTCACCGTGTTCAATGTGTGCGTGCATGCGTGTGTGTGTGTGTGCGTGTGTGTGTCCGCTCACCCACTGTGAATAGTAATAAGCAGCAGGGCAGGATAAAATATGTCTGCCAAGTTAAGAATATAATAGACTTCCCTTCAAGGCCACACGTAACAACAGCCTGAATAAATGACCTGCAATAATTTACACAGCACACTGAGCTCTACACTGGTCAGAGGAAAAAACCTTTCAGTGAGAAGTAATTGAAAGCTATTTCAGTCTATCTGGGGCCCCTCCACGAGTGTAGCCTAAACCCTGAAGGGGGAAGTTCTACTGGAATATACTGTAAGCTCATTCAAAGAGGACATGCAAAAAATTTAAGATGTATTATGATGGTGACTGTAACCGTGTCATTTTTGTTTTCACCGGAGTAAAACTTTGTAGCCACAGAAAAATTCTCAGTATTTATTAGGTTGTTGAGCCATTTTACCTCATTTAAGACACCACAGAGTGCTAAAGTTTGTCGCAGTATAAAGACTAACCAACAAAGAATAGAAGGCAAAATTACAATAACCTTGGTGAGTACAGTGGCATTGTTAAGCACTCAGATTCCTTTACTTTTCCCTTTTCTGGTTGCTTAAAGTTTTAGTTAAAGTTGATTGTTTTTGCATTCAATTTCTACAATATAATGAAGCCGTGCAGAGACCTCGAAGGTGGTGGGAGCTTAAATGGAAGAGAAGGACTTCCTGTGACTGTTCACTTTGCGCAGCACAACAAAAGACGAGCAATTGCTGTGGTGGAAAAGAAAGAGTCCAGGCTTGCATGATGATGTACCCTGCTGTATCTGAAGGGTCCTGAAGATCATTAACAAACATTTAAATAAACAATACGTAATATTTTGCTGCCAGGGGTCTCTCAGGGGTCTCTCAGGGGTCTCGCAGGGGTCTCTTCCTCTTCAAAACAAACAGACCAAATGATTTAAACCACTAAAAACACTGATAAAACCAGTTTTATGTTACGAATCTGTGTTTCTCTGATGCTGTTCGGCTCATTGGCGAGGGGCTGCTAGCTCAGCACCTGCTAATGTGTGCTCACCTTTTTTCTCTGATAACTTAAGATCCAGAGGCCAGTTGCACAAAGCACCTTAACTTAAGACTTTCCTTAAAGTTAAGAGCTAAGGTTTCCTTGAGATAAAATCGGTTGTACAAAACATTAAGTTTTCTCCTTTAGGTTTCCTTAAAATGTTTACTCAACGATTGAAGTGTTTCTCATTGTCTTGGTCTTGTACTTGAGGAATTGCTTACAGTTTGTTGGACCTTACAAACCAAAGTAAGGAAAAAACACAAAGTACTGCTGACTCCAACACGGCTGAGTTTATGGAGATGAATGAGGAAAAGAAATGGCTTCCCGAGTGTTTTGTGACTAAGTCAAGTCAATTTATGATTGTGACCACCTGGAGTTGGAGCACTCACCTTTGCAAAGCTGCACTCCTCTAGTACCTTTACAATTAATGATTGCTCTGTGGTTTTATGCAATGGGATGATTTCAGTCAGTTATTGACAAGGTATTTCAAACTTAAGGAACAAACTTAAGGTGTTTTGTGCAACCAGCCCCAGACATTCAGGAGGTTCTTACAGGAAGCCGAATCATCCGCAGAGGTCTCTTCCTCTCCAAAACAAACAAACCTTGTGATTTAAACTGGTAAACACCATGACTTAACCTGTATCATGCTACAAATCAGTGTTTCTCTGATGCAGTTTGGTGCAGCAGGGGCTGGAGCCGAGCTACCACCCTTTGCTCAGCTTGCTTCTCTTAAATGTAAGATCCAGACATGATACGACTAAAATCCTTCATCTGATTAAATATATATAGTTAAAAATGACCAAGATCTAAAAAGTGTATCATAAAAATGTGGCTTAAAACTATATAAAAAGTCTATTTATGCCAGCTTCTGGCAGACAGCCTGACAAATGGTATCTAACGGCACTAACAGACTGACCATGTCCTTGATTAAAATCACAGATTTCTCTGGGTTTGAGCATCGTTGGAAACATTTGGGATAATGTAAGTATACAAATCAACAAAATATATAACACTAGTTTTAAGACACTTTAATGCAAAAAAGTTACATATTATATTTTTAAATAATGTGTTATAGATGTAAAACAGAACATGATTCTAAAACTCAGTGGCCTATTCTTCTGATTATTCAGAGTTTGAATTAGGTGGATAGTTTGTGAGAAATTTACCAGCGTTTTTTGAGCAACTTCCAGTTTTAGTATCACAAGCAGCCTAGTGCGTGGTGCAATTACCAAAACAGATATGGAGCATTTTTATGAGAGAGGCTGACAAAAGTCCATTCTACATCACATTTGACAGCCTGACTGGATTTTACCAACCTCAAAGAATTGCAGAAAATACCCTCTGCTCTACTTGAACAAACAAATCAAATCAAATGCCTAAAACATGAGAGATGGTGATAGCAACACAATGCTACACTCATAATGATCAGAGAGGGCACTGGAGACATGGCAGGACTGAGGGTGTCCTGTTGTCCTTAACGAAAAACCTGCTCCACAGCTCGAATGTGTTCAGATTGGTCTGAAAAGCCACGTCTGTAAACAGGACTCTTTTGTTTATTTGTTTATTTAAAGGATGGCAATCAGCTAATCTTCCCCTGGTCAACACCTGACATAATTTATCATTTAAATAGTTAGATTTCTAACATCAAAACCACAAAATACATTCGTAGACAGCTCCTCACAAATCAATCATGAACACACCTCATAAAATTAAACTTCCTGAGGTCACTTTGGTTCAAACTAGTGGTTGTATACATGTTATATATGTTATATGCTATACAGTCTTTCTCACATTCTGCCCCTTATTCCCAGTGCTTCCTGTCTCTCTGGTTGCCCTCTGTCAAACTATGAAGTCCAGAGGCGAGTCTTGCCTCCGCCCAGGGCCTGAGGAACAGCTGCAACATAAACCTGCTAAATTAACCCGGTCTCCACGAGCCTCACATAAGCATTATTCTAATCAAAGCATATTAGATCATCCAGATACTTTAGACATATGGGTCTCTGTATCCTCCTCGCCGTCCCCATCTGTTTCTCCTCCCCCGTTTTTCGATTTTCTCCTCGCTTTCCATCTCAGCAGATCCCTTGCACTTGCAGCTGCCTCTACAGTCAGAGACTGGCAGAGATTTCGAAAAAGTGCAGCTACTTTGTGACATGTTTCCACATCCAATCAAACTTGGAGCACCATATGCGCGTCTGACTAACTGCATGTTACGAGTTTGAGGTGTGCGTTGGATGCGGTTCAAACTACTTTCAAACAGTGCACATATTTTCCCTCTCACATGCAGACTGAAAATTCTGTGAGATTCTCTAACAGACATCAAACACTGAACAGAAAGTACACAAACTAGGCTCATAAAGATAAAGTGTTTCTTTTAAGTTCTTTACATGCAACTACATTTAAAATGCTTCCTCTTACAAAAACAATGCTAAGTCTGTCTGAAACAGTAAACAGTATTTTTGATACTGTATATATATTTTTTTATTGGAATGCTGTTTCTGTCGTGCATGGGTGTCTCAACATTGTGTCCTGCAAGAGGGATCACATTCTGCATATGAAAATATTTTGGAAGTGCATAGAGAATTGCAGCTGACTGCCAACAAATTATAGGACATGTTTACGACATTGTTTCAATAATGAGAGACTTATAAATATGTATATATTTGGGTTAGCATGAGGCATTTCAGTTGTGTGTATGAAAGAGTTTCAGACATGTACACCAGAGGGTTTCAGGAGCATATGCAAACGTGTCATAACATTTATATGTGAAAACACTTTGTAAACACACACAAGTAACATGTGTTAACATGCATGGTTAAGTCAAAACTACATCCTACTTAACAACACACACTTCACTTAACCCTTTCATATATAGTGGTCACTGCAGTGGACAGCTATTTAAAAAGACATTTTCTTGTGGGTTTTGATGCTGTAGTTGCATTTAAGTCACTACGGTGGACCCTAGTGGGTCATGCCACACACTGCCACCCACTGGCCAGGTGTTGTCAGTGCAACACAAATCTTTCAAAAGCAAGATGGCCAACGAAATGCAAGAAGTGTTGTGCAGTTCAAGAACATCTTGCCAATCCTTCTATAATGGGAAGAGGGATCTCTCCTCAGTTGCTCTTCCTGAGGTTTTCCTCGTTAAAGGGATTTTTTGGGGGGAGTTTTTCCTTATCCGCTGCAAGGGTCCTAAGGACAGAGGGATGTTGTATGCTGTAAAGCCCTGTGAGGCAAATTGTGATTTATGATATTGGGCTTTATAAATAAAATTGATTGATTGATTGATAAACAGGAGACCCTGGCAGGTAGATCAAATCTGGAAAAATTATGTAACTTCTAAGAAGTAATACGGTTGGTAATTCTTTCAAGTATTAATTTTATGTTGTGAGGAAATTACAATTAAATATCTGTCCACTAAACTGGGCGTCATGCATCGCTGACTACATTTCAACTACCATTAATATTATTACTGCAGCTTTGTTGTTCTTGAAAATACTTCATCTGCAGTGGCTGCAAATCAATTAATATAAGTCATTAGAATTTAATTTACAGTTTTTGTAACAGAAACAATATTTTCACAATATTTTGCAGAAAATGATCATTGAAAAAATTATATAGTTCAACAGGGGGATTTGGGTGAGGGAGGAGTAGAAAGAGAGGGGAGAAGCTGAGGAGTCAGGAGCAAAGTTCAACGCTTTTGCATGTTATTGTATTAGAAATTGTTAAAATATATGAACACACTGGTTTGACAGCGTTAAAAATATGTTGTTATAGTTTCACATGATAGAAATAAATTTTTAAATTGGTTGGTATTTCTTCAGTTGAAAACTTAAATGCATGCTGTCCACCCGTGTGGACATGTGAAAAACTTTTTCACGCCTAAAGAGGGATAAAAAAACACTTAAGAAAAAGAAAAATCTTGACTTAGGTTGTAATAATTCATGTATGTTGAAGAGCCATACATACATGCACTTACATGCAGTCACACAGTTACTCAGTCACGCACACAGACTGTGATCAGGTGTCACACAGACGCTGCCACATAATAAGAGTGTAATGAGAAACTTAAACTAGTAATCTAATTAGATCAAAACAAACACATTCAGTGGTTTGAATGTCTCAATCAACATGGTTTAATAACTAGTGTCATTAGAACAAATGTAATCCATCCCAGAAGAAGAACTTGGAGTGTTGTAACTTGACGGCTTTATCAGAAGTGTTATGAGAGCCTTCTGCTATCACTCCTTTAGGTGTCACTGTAACTGATAATAATGATGATAATTGGGCAATACAGGTATTGTCATACTGTGAAACCCCCATACTTAAGTTAGAGGTGCACTCCTGGACTTAAACCTCTTTACTTTTCCCACGTAAAAAACAAACAAACAAAAAAAAAAACACTACTGGGCAAGATCTTGAAAAACATATATATAACCTACTATGAGAATTCACTGGATCTTTTTCAGTGTAAAACAGTGTAAAAACTCGTAATGACTGACTGGATAAGTTGTTATAAATAGTTCAGTTTCTTGTTATAATGTAATAAGCAGGTATGTCATTGGCTATTATTGTGAAGTATCTTGTTATTTGGAAAATAAATGTTATGACACATTTTCACAACAACAGAAAAAATAATATGCGATACTTTTTGAGAAGATTATCGTACTGTGAAAATCTCACTCTTGCAACCGTACTCCAGAGCATGTGTGTTGGCCAGTCCTGTGTGAGCCCAGATTTTGGCACATGAACACTTCAGGGTCATCAGATGTAGACGACACATTCTCACTTTTACTTTGCCAAATATTGACACTTGGACAGTGTCCTGTTACATCAAAACATGATGCGCTAAGGACCCCTTGTGCATCAGTTTTTGACGTTCAGGGATGGAATGTCAATTTACGATCATTAGGATTACATACATTTGCTTTCAACCTTTGAACAGCCACCTTCCGATTAATGGACGACCCGCTCTACCTCTGAGCCACAGTGGCTCCAAACTTAGGACATTGGTAAAAAACAACAACATTTTCAGGTTTACTTCCTTAAGTTTAGACAACATAAGGACATGCTTAGGTTTAGAAATAAAAGAAACTCTCCTGACTTTCTCACTCTTAATACTATAGTACTTGCCTGGAGAATCAACAAATGCTGCCTCCCAGGGCAGCCATACTGTTGCTTAAGGGTGCCTCTGTGCATTAGTGTCTGACACCAACAAGCCACAGACCAAACACCAGTATTAGACAGGTTCAGAGTGAGACTGGGTTGATGTAGCAGACATGGCATATTATAATTGCATAGATTGAGGTTCTAGTCACAGAGGGTTTCTTTGTCTGTGAAATGATATAAAATTGTACAACTGCAAATCGTTCTGTGATAAGGTATGTGTGTTTCTTTTCTAGGTGCAAATTATTTTAGAAGAATATTTTACAGAAGTAGGACCTGCAGTCTTTCTTTATTTGTAAAATCTCTGTCTCAGTCATTTACATACGGAGATGAAGTTAAATCACATATTATTCTTGTATCTCTTGTAGTCTTTATGAATCTTGCTTTGTTTGAAAGAAAAAATATTGAAAAAGAAGGGTAAAATAACTGTGATAAAAAGTCATGTGACCCATGTATATTTAGCACACCTGTGAGTGCTCATGTGATTCTGCTGAGCGAACTTGAAGAAGCCATGGGCGAAACGTGTTGTTTGCTCTTAATAAAATCACAGTAATGTAATTTAGTGTGTGGTGGTTTATGTTCATGATTTTATCTGAGATGTTCCTGCGGCCGACCAGCACCTGATCCTCAACACCGGCTGTGCAGAGGGAGTCCTGTTTACCTACAAAATATTTTACTTTAAGTCTTCAGTTTTGTGCTCATTTTATGTTCAGTGCTTTGTAAATAAATTTCCACCACGCACACAGTACGCTTGGAGGCATTTGCCCTAATGACTTGTGTGACTACAACTTAATTCCTGGGCTCTATATTATCCAACATTATGAGCTTCAAGGCAACAGTTCTTTGACATGTAATGCATCGCATCATAAGACAGCACCCCTTCACACAGCTCAAGTAACTGACCAGCAGCCATCAAATCAGCAGTGCTTCCGCTTCAGGGTTTTCTCCACAACACAAGCACTCTGTTATCTGCCCTCGTCCCTCCACCCAACTGTGAAGTTATGTGTTTGTGTAGGAAAGCAGCGTCCAGAAAACAGCTTGTAACCCTTTTAGCGTCTCAAAGTGGGTTAGAGGGAAATACACTGGGTGCCATACTGGCATGTTTCTGTCAAATCCATATCATACCACATGAAAAACAATGAAGAACACGGATGCTGAGCTTCCTGTGGGAGCATCACAGAGCAGCTTTACATCAGTGGTGGAGTGGTGTTAGAGCAGAGAGGTGGATGGAGGGAGAAAGTAAAGATTTGAGGGACTTACCAGGGTTGGTGATGGTTAGCAGGTCTAGACGTCGTTGTTGCTGGAAGAAAAAGAGAGAAGGAAGTTAAAGAAATGTGATTAAATGATCATCAGTCTTCACTTGCATTTCTCTTTGTAACATTTGACTCAGTAATTCTTGTGTCAACATTTTTTACAAAGAAGTCTGAGATACTTCTTCAGAGTAACAAAACTGTACTTCTAGTAAGGTTAGTCTCGGTGTAGCTCAACATCCAACATGAAGAATCTCCAAGCGGGTACAACTATATTTTCAAAGCGGTTTCCTCAACACTGCGTGTGAGTGTGTGTGCGTGTAAGTGTGACCTCATGGGTTTTGATGGAGTGTGTTTGAAAGAGTCTGCAATTTTACACTTGATGTCTCCAGCAGCTGAGAAGGAGTCTAGAGGAGGCGCTAGCTGGCTGCCCCTCTCTTTAACCTGCTGCCTCCCCACACACACACACACACTTACAAGACACACACACTTGACTGTTGAGCACTGCAGTAATCAACACCTCAGCCCTCCTCATCTACCAGTCCCTCAGGAAAGAAGATCTTCACATCCTAGGAAGGGATGAAGGGTCTGTGTTCGTGTTCGTGTGTGTGTGTGTGTGTGTGTGTGTGTGTGTGTGTGTGTGTGTGTGTGTGTGTGTGTGGCTAGGTCACAGTCAAAGCCAGCTTTTAGGAACAGACTTCATTAATATTCAAGCACCATACTAACCAGTTGCTGAGAGGGATAAGCAAAGAGACTCTCAGCTACTCAGAGTCCTTCTCTCCTCACATACAGTGCTGCCTGGAGTGGGACTCTCTGATAGGCTACTAAACACTTATTTCAGTATTTAGCAGATGCTCTTACTCAGACTGACTTACTGATTCATAATATACAATATGAGTGGAGAGGAGTCCACTGGGCGCAACACTGGAATATACATTCACCAACACTGTAGGAGAGTAAAGAAGGTTAACAGTGCTTTGACAATTTGTCTGTCATCTAAAAAAATAAAGTTTGGCTTAAAGGTAAGAAGGAAAATAACTTTCAAGCAGGTCTGGGCAACTCATTTAAATCTATTTTCAGTTATGATTTTGGCTTCAAATAATTATGAAAACAAGATAATCAAGATAAAACAATTATTGTGCCACATTCTGTTTCGCAGTGATGCTCTTGTTTTGTCATATTAATCAAGCGCATCCCTTTTCTTTACAGCAGTGCGCTCCTGCTAAATTTAGCAACTTTTCAGACCCCTTACTGACTTCATTACTATGAGGTGACTAGCAAAGAATTTAGCAACTTATTCAGAACATCAGGGGGAAAAGTTAGAAACGAAATTTCAATATGTTTCATTCTCTCGCACACTGCTCAGTCATTACAGTTGACTGCTCTCCTCTTGCGCCATGTATATATTTTTTAATTTATTTTTTAATTTATTTTACTTTTGACATTTCTCTTTTTAATTTTTTTTCAATTAAATGATAGCTAAAGTTATAGAAAACCCACTGTTGGAAATACTTTTTAAAAATTATTTCAATAAGTGCATGATGTTTCCAAAATAACTGTGACTATGATTTTTGCCATAATCAAGCATCCCTACTTTTTAGGTTGTGACAGGGTGTGGTGTTTGTGTGTTTCCCGCTGAATATAAGTTTTTCCCTCTGCTATTGTATTGCATATCCATAAAATTTGAAAACAACAACAACAACAACAACAAAATAAAATAACGTGATCAAAGTCCAGGCGGCCAAGGCAAGGATATCCTGACATTTAGTCCCTTGTATGGGTCAAGCTCCAAAAACACAGTGGACTCTAGGTCCTAGTAAACTAACATTGAAATACAAAATATAAAATCACTGGAGTGCCCCTTTAAAGTTGTTTTATAGAACATAATGATAATAGAAAAAATAAAAGATAAAATGATTTTTTTTTTAGGTTTATTTAATCTAAAGTTAAATATAATGTATGCTTTGTTTTTCAATGTATTTAAATGTTTTACTGAGTAGAATTTTTTTTTTGTAAATTATTGTGTGTCGATGAGAACCATGTGTTGCCGACACACTGCAGAAAAGGTGGTGTGAGGGGCTTTTTGGAGAGCTGAGTCTTCAGTGAAGTACTGAAAAATAATAATGATGCTTGTGCTGTGACTGAGGGAAGGTCATTTCAACAAGATGCTTCCTTAGTAGGAAGATGCTCCACTAACATTTTAGTATCTGGGTGTTAGATACGTTTCTTTGCTGATTTTGCTTTGAGTAAATGTACACCAGCACAGTACAGGCTGCGGGTTGCCTGTAAAGATATGGCTCTAGTGCCCTATGTGTGTGTGATGGAGGAGGTATGGATGCTGGGGTGGGTGACCATGTAAGCAGTAGAGGTCACTGTGACAACATGAGACACGGAGCAACAAGAGAGCAAGCTGAGATCACATAGTCCACCGCTACACATACACTCACTTACACAAAGATTTACACGCACATGGCCTCCACTCCCAACCTCCAACTCTCTCTACACACGCACGCACGCACACACACTCTGCTGCTACCACCTGTGGAGGCTACTGACCCTCTACAATCAGTCAGATATGGAGCTGCAGCAGGAATCAATAAAATCAGAGAAACATTTACACATCTAGTTCTCCTCAGCACTGCTGTATAGAGGGAAAGCCTTGATTAGAACAGCTACTGTCAGCCGCTATCACTCCCTTAACTACACCAGAAAACATTATATC